>NC_051312.1:22271037-22511759 GCF_015220235.1 Choloepus didactylus | reverse complement strand
CCAAGCCCTTGATTTTGGGGTTTGCCCTTAAGAAGCTTATTACTGCAAAGGAGAGGCTAAATCTACTTATAATTGTGCCTGTGTCACCCCCAGAAAACCTCTTTTGTTGCTCAGAGACGGCCTCTCTCTCTCTAATCCCACTCAGCAGGTAAACTCACTGTCATGACTCCCAGGGCTCTAAATTTCACTGGCAACATGAGGCATGACTCCTACCCAGCTGGTTCCTGGACCCAGCATCATGGGGTTGAGAAAGATTTCTTGACCAATAGGGAAAAGAGAAATGAAACAAAATGAAGTTTCAGTTTCAGTGGCTGAGAGATTTCAAATGGAGTCAAGAGGTCATTCTGGAGGCTATTCTTTTGCATTATATAGCTGTCCCTTTTTAGTTTTTAGGCTATTGGAATGGCTAGAAGGAAATACCTGAAACTGTTGAACTGCAACCCAGTAGCCTTTACTCTTGAAGATGATTGCATAACTATGTAGTTTACATGGTGTTACTGTGTGATTGTGAAAACCTTGTGGCTCACACTCCTTTTATCCAGTGAATGGGCAGATGAGTATAAAAATAGGGACAAAAATTAAATGAATTTTAGGGAGATGAGGGATGGGGTGTTTTGGGTATCCTTTTTATTTCTATTTTTATTCTTATTTTTATATTTTTTGGAGTAATGGAAATGTTCAAAAATTGATTATGGTGATGAATTCACAACTATATGATCATACTGTGAACAACTGATTGTACACTGTGGATGATTGTATGGTATGTGACTGTATATCAATAAAACTGAATTTTTAGAAATGCAGTGTCTTCCTTTTTTTAATAGACTCATTTTTTTCACAATCATTCCAATAGTGGGATGGGTTTAAATAGAATTAGAATCATAGGTAAACATAGAGACACAGTATGGCAGCTGGAAAGGAGCTTAGTGATATTGAATTTGATCCCCTTTTTCACATAGAGAGATCCAAAGTCTAGCAAGGAAGAGTGACTTGTCAATGGGCACAGTGGTTTGAATGACATTGGGCCCCTCTTTTATAGCAGATTAAAATGCACATAGTGCATTTTAAGATGCCAGCCATCAAATCTAAGAAATTCAATGACTTTAGCTTGTGCAATTATAGTGTATAATCAGGAGTGTACATTAGTGTTGCTAGAACTGAGGCAGATAAAGTAGGTGAATACAAAAAAATGCATAGATGAATTCTCTTTTTTCCTGAATTATTAGTATATATTTCTTTACACATCTATTACATCTTGTAATCACAGCAATACATGTACTTAGAAGCTATACAGTTTATTCAAGGCACATATTATACCTTAATTTAATTTTGTTTTGTCTAACATTTAATAAGCACTTATTAATATTAGTATTAGTTTTATTCCTTACATGTTTATTCCCCATTTTGTGTCCAAGACATGAGACAGATTCTTTAGATAACAGAAATTCATAACTCAATTCTTGAGCACAAAATGTTCACAATCCCATGTTGGAGAAAATGATTTAATAAACAGAATAAATCACAAAAATACCTCTAGGAAACAGTTGTTTGTGATTACAAAAATGAATATTTAACATAGATCAAGAAAGGAGAAGAAGAGAAGTAACACTTTCTGACAGAAGTGATGGAGGAGCCAAGAATTACCATTCAAGGACATACTTTCCTCAGACCCTTCCCTTTGTTCTTTATAATCTAAGCATGTTGGACTTTAGTTTTTCTTTAAAGTCAAGCTATTGTTCTCTTCATGTCCTCTCTAATTGCCATTCCCTCTACCTAGAATACTTTCCTCTGCCCAACTTGCATCTTCACTTATCCTTTAGAACTATAACAAAATTACTTCATTGAGGGAAGACTTCCTACCCTGCATACCAAAGTCAGACATTTTGTTTTGGATTTTTATTGGTGTTTTTATTTCATGATGATTTGCAGTTTACTATAAATTTCAGAAATCTTTACTAATGTTTGTTTTTCCACTAGATTATACATTAGTATAAGAACTACTAGATTCACCATGAAGTACTAAGCACCTGAATGTACAAAAGACATTTAGTAATCATGTAATACATTTTAGAGTAATTGAAACAGTACACAAATGAAAGTTTGAACAAATAAAAATTTTACATGACATGAAGTGTCAGGCAACTTTTATACTATGGGGGAATTATATATATAAATTCAGGGCATATATGAAATATGACCATTTAGGGAAATGCAAAATTTTGGTATGACTGTTATTTGGTACAAACTCTTTTTTAAAAATTAATATCTGATACAACTTGTTTCTTATGTGTTTTCATATCATCTTATGAAATCAAGAAGTACAAATAAATACATGCACATATACCCATACAAACATGCAGATATATATTTATTTAATATAAATATTTAAAACCACTTTTTATTTTTCTGTCTTTCCAAAGCTTCTTTCACATCTTTATTCCGCAGGCTATAAATCAGGGGGTTTAACATGGGAATCACAATGGTGTAAAACAAAGAGGTCATTTTGTCTTGATCTAAGGAATGATAAGAGCTGGGCCTGAAATATATGAAGAGCCCAGTTCCCTGGAAAATTGCTACAGCAATCAAATGGTAATTGCAGGTGGAGAAAGCCTTGAATCTCCTGGTAACAGAGTGGATCTTCAAAACTGATAGGATGATATAAAAATAAGATGCAAGAACTATTGAAATGCTACTCAGTTCAATGCAGCCAAAAATGGTGAATAATACCAGTTCATTGACATGTACATCAGAACATGAAAGGAGGTAAAGAGGAGACAAGTCACAGAAGAAATGATCAATCACATTTGACCCACAGAAACATAAGCGGAATGCTAATATTGTATGTGTCAGAGCATCATCATTCCCATAGGTAAACCCCAGTCATGAGTATGGAGCTCATCCTACTGGACATGTTGACTGTATAGAGCAAAGGGTCACTAATGGCCTTGTACCTATCAAAGGCCATCACTGCCAGCAGCAGACACTCAGCATCTGCAAAGATACAGAAGACTAAAAATTGCAAAGCACATCCAAAAAAGGAAATTGATTTGTTCCTGGCAAAGAGGTCTACCAGCATCTTGGGCCCAATTGCTGTGGAATAGCAGAGGTCACAGAAGGAGAGGTGGCTGAGGAAAAAGTACATTGGTGTGTGAAGTTTAGGATCCGTTATAATTAAAATAATCATTCCAAGGTTTGCCAGAATATTAATGAGATAAACAACTAGAAATATGATGAATAGGGTCCCTTTGATGTCAGAGTTAGTAGTTATTCCCAAGAAAAGGAATCCAGTCAAGGAGGAACAATTTCCCCTGTCCATTCTACTTTCCTCTTGACTAAGCTATTGAAAAAATAATCAAGAAAATGGTATATCCATGTTTAACTCTCTGGACTTCCACAAACTATTACCTGTAAATAAGGACATTAGTTTTTTTCTGTAAATTTTCTTCTTTATCCTCAGAATATTACACACATATGTGTCAGCCTCTAAAGAAGTATTCTTAACTATTTGACAATAGTGAAAGTCATCTGTGATCAGAATTGAGAAACTTTGGTCTGTATCTACATGCCATTCAGGCAATATGTGACACCTCATGTTCCTCAGTTTCTCTTGGTCTTCACTTGTTTATATCAGGGAGTTTAATTGAATTAGTTATGTTCTCATTCCATTGTCAAAATATTGTGTTAAAATATACATGTTAGAGAGATAAGGATCCAAGATATAAGACCAATAATCTGATATGCTTGAAAATAGTTACATGGACCACAATAAGTTATCACAATTATTGTGTTCTTCCAAATTCTTGATTGGTTTAGTCAACATGTGCTGTAACTCTAGAAATTATGAAGCTATAACTGATAATAATGAAGAAAACCATTATGTAACTGGTTTGGGTTTGCTGTCTTTATCATTTAGTGAGATAAGAAATGTTTTATTGAGCTTTTCTCTAAAGAGTTATTACTGCTTTGCCAGAATATTCATTAACTATTTGGAAATGTGGTCTACTGCCAAAAGGACAAGTTCCTTTGACCAGTGACAGAGGAGTACTGAAAAAAAAATGTAAACAACAATATTTAACATACACATTTGCATCCCTTTGGATTTTAAGTTGACATTTCCAAGAAAAACAGATATGGAAAATGAGACAATAAATGTTTCTGAAATATACAGTATTCAATTTCTTCTGTAAGTTTATTTTTATATTTATGTATATGGTGTGATTGTGTAGGTATGTAAAATCTCTGTGTGGATATATGAGATTTGGAATATGATTGATGGTGTGATTTATTTTTATTTTTAGATTAAAGTAAATATGACATGATCCTCCACATAGAATTGAATTTGCACAAGTTGATATTTGTAACATACATCTCAAATATATCTGAAATAATACTGTAAATGAAATCTGAAAGTCAGGTATACCCTTATACAATGATAAAAGAAGTAAAGTTTTCTTATGAACCTAGATTAAATGATATAATTAAAAATTAATTTTTGTGTGTGTGTAGCAATACAATCAATCAGATTCCTTCAGCTCTAAGTAGAAAATATTTTTGGTCTTGTATTTTGCAAAGTTTGTTATTTTATATCTGAAAAGGAAGTATGAAATGATTCATTTACTAATCCCTCATATATTTTTTTCCAAAAATAGTTTTTCCCCTATATTCTTTAAATTTGGAGACTCACAAACCTACCTGAGTTGTGCAAGTCTTTCTGTCCTTGTCTCTGTTAGCTGGACAATAAGCAGATGACATTTTATTTTCCCTAGTAACACTTGGGACTTAAATCCCTGAAGCTCCTGCCTTCACACTTCTGTGTTATGCAAACATGAGATTAATTAGATTAGGCACTGTATTTTCCCTGGTGAATAGTACAATAATTTTCACAAATACTGAAATTTTAATTCTTCAATCTTGTCACCAAATTGATCGATACCAGGAAAGGTATCTGCAATGAATTTTAATTAATAATTTTTTGTTAGAGGAGTTGTAAGTTTGCAGAAATATCATACATAAAATATATAAAATACAGAGTTGCCATATACCACCCTATTATTAACACTTTGCCTTAGTGGGGGGGTACATTTGTTATAATTCATGTAAGAACACTTTTTTAATAGTCCCATTAACTATAGCTCATCATTTTCAATAGAGTTCATTGTGTTGTACAGTCCTACATTTTTTCTTTTAATTTTTATTCGAATAACATATGTAAAACATAAAATTTCCCCTACAAATACATTCATGTATATAATTTAGTGCAGTTAATTACAGTCACAATATTGTGGTGCCATCAACACTATCAATTACCAAAATTTTACAATTAACCCAAATAGAAATTCTGTACAATTTACTAATTAACTCTCCATTCCTTACACACTTACCCAGCCACTGATAAACTATATTCTTGATTCTGACTCTATGAGTTTGCTTATTCTAATTATCTCATGTCAATGAGATCATACAATATCTGTCCTTTTGAGTCTGGCTTATTTCACTCAACATTATGTATTTGAGGTCCATCCATGATGTCACATGAATCAGAACTTCATTCCTTTTTAACCTGCAATTGATTTTTATGTTATGCTTCAAAGCTACACTACATCTACACCTTCCTTCTCCAGTCAAACAAGAAATCTAATGAAACTCAAAGACAATCTCTACTTAATCACTTCCCACTCTTTCTTAATATTCATTTTGTTTCTTACACTTATGAAACATTTTTTTTCACTTCTTCATTTGGAAAAATTACTATGCTTTAATGGTAATTTAAAAAAAATGCTTTTATTGAGGTATAATTCACATATAAAATTCAGACTTTAAAGTATATACCTATGTGGTATTTTAGAATAATCACAAGATTGGGCAGCCATAACAATGTCTATGAACATTTTCATCACTCCAAAAAGAAACCCATACCACTAACAGTCAATCTCCAACCTAACTTCTCCCACCCCCAGTTACTAACAACCACTAATCTGCTTTCCAACTACATTTATTTCACATTTCTGGACATTTATTATAAATGAAATCATAATATATGGTCTTCTGTGTCAGAATTCTTTCACTTCCTGTAATGTTTTCAAGCTTCATCCATGCTGTAGCCTGTATCAGTACTTCATACTTCATTTACTTATTTTAGTCAAACAATATTCCATTTTGTGGGCATACCAAATTTTGTTTACCCATTCATCAATTGATGGATATTTGGGTTGATATTTATACTTTTTGGCTGTTATGAATAATGCTGCTGTGGACGTTCATAGAAATAATTTAAAATGTGGTTTTCTTCAACAAACTACCACAATTTCTGGTTTCTAATAAGCACCCAAAAAATATTAGATGATGAATGAGTAAAGTAGACAAATAAATAGCTATATGTTATAGTTATAATTATATGACTAATCCTTTATGGTCTCCTCTCTGATATGGTATAATTAGCAAACAAAAGTAATTGTCATACATTTTTTGCATCTTTTTTTCTTTCAATACAATTTCAGTGATTTGCATTCACAAACCAGATAATCATCCAAAGTGCAATCAATGGATCATGGCACCATCGTGTAGTTATGTATTCACCACAACAATCATCCCATGAACACCTTCATCACTCCAAAAAATAATAAAATAAGAATAAAAATTAAAATTAAGAAGAACACCCAAAACATCTAATATGTCTCATCCCTCACCCCATTATTTATTTATTTTGTCTTTATTTGCTTATTCATCTGTCAATACACTGATAAAGGGAGTGTCAGTTGCAAGTTTTGACAATTACACATCACTGTAAAAGCTATACAGTTATACAATCATCTTCAAGAATCAAGGCTACTGTATTACAGTTCTACAATTTCAGGTATTTGCTTATAGCTATTCTAATACACTAAAAACTAAAAAGTGATATTTTTATAAGGCATAAGAATAATCTCCAGAGTGATGTCTCAACCCTATTTGAAATTTATCAGCCACTGAAACTTTACTTTTTTCATTACTCTTCCCCATCTTGGTCCAAGAAGACCCTCTTAATCCCATGATGACAGGACCAGGCTTATCCCTGAAGTCATGTCCCACATTGCCAGGGAGATACACACCCCTGGGACTCATGTCCCATGTAGGGGGGAGGCAGTGAGACTATCTACAGAATTGGTTTAGAGAGTAAGGCCACATCTGAGCAGCAAAAGAGGGTCTCTGGGGTGACTCCCAGGCATAATTATAGGTAGGCTTAGCTTCTCCTTTTCAGGAATATGATTCATAATGTCAAGCCCCAAGACTAAGGGCTTGGCCTATTAAATTGGTGGCCCCTAATGCTTGTGAGAATATCAGAAATTCTCCATGTTGGGAAGCCTAATATTTCCCTACTCTCCCCAGTCCTTTAATGGGGCTTTGCAAATACTTCTTCATTTTCTGCCCAAAACACTCTGGGATGCATCATGGTATCACACCAACTCACACAAACCAACAAGATCTCACTCCCTATTTGAGGTTTTGTGCAATTCTTGTCTTCAAATAAACTGAACATGCAAGTTAAACTAGATTAGTGTGTTACAGAAAATAGAAATTTTGCACCAAATAGACATCTCTTCCTTTGATCTCACACAAAAGTTGAGATTTTAAAATACAGTAAATATCATTTACCTTTGATTTGATTTGACTTAGTCCTAACCAGGTCAGCTTCTTTCATAGCTTTACTTGAAGTCTGATTTCTTTTTCAGCTTTTTCAGCAGTGGCCATATGGCATAATGCTGACTTTCATAGTTTGAGAACCCTAGTGCTGAGTCTCAGGGGTCACACCTGAATTTTCTGGAAACAACCAGAATATACACAAATAACTCAGCCTCTCAGGATTTAGAAGCAACCATAACAACTCAGGAATAGATGTGACAGCTGTAAGAGCTTACAATCTAAGAACATTTAGAATAATCATTCCCCTGACAACCTATGTACTTGAATTCAATTCTCAGACTTTGCACACCACATTTAGTCCATATTAATGAGGGATTATAATATTTGTCTTTTGTTTCTAAATTATTTCACTCTACATACTATTCCTAAAGGTTAATACACCTAGTTGCATGTCCCACAACCTCATTCCATCCTGTAGTTGCTCAGTACTTGTTCTACTTTGCTAATGCTGCTGGAATGCAAAACAACAGAAGTGGACTGGCTTATATAAAGAGGGTTCATTTAGTTACACAATTGCAGTCTTAAGGCCATACAATGTCCAAGGTAACACATCAACAACTGGGTACCTTCACTGTAGGGTGGTCAATGATGTCCAGAAAACCTTTGTTAGCTGGGAAGGCGCATGGCTTGTGTCTGCTCCATAGTTCTGCTTTCAAAATGGCTTTCTCCCTGGACATTCCTTTCTAGGCTGCAGTTCCTCAAAAATGTCACTCTTAGTTACTCTTGGGGTGTTTTTCCTCTCTTAGCTTCTCTGGAGCAAAAGTCTGCTTTTAATAGTCATCTTCAAACTGTCTCTCTTCTGCAGCTCCTCTCTCAGCTCCTGTGCATTCTTTGAAGTGCCCCTCTTGGCTGTAACAAGCTTGCTTCTTCTGTCTGAGCTTGTAAAGTGCTCCAGTAAACTAATCAAGGCCCATGCTGAATAGGTGGGTCCACACCTCCATGAAAATTATCCAATGAAAGATCTTGCCCACAGCTGAGTGATCACATCTCCTTGGAAACATCCAATCAAATGTCTCCAACTCAATCAACACCAATATGTTTCCTGCCCACACAAGACTGCATCAAAGATAATGTCATTTGAGGGGACATAAAACATCCAAACCAGCACCGTACTCCATTGCATGCCTACACTACAGTTGGTCCCTCCATTCTTCAGTCAATGCACCTCTAAGCCCCTACCATCCACTGCAAAACATGAATACTGCCCCACTATCACCACTATGCAGATGTCCATTCAAGTTCCTGCTTTCAGATCTTTCAAGCACCTACCTTATAACAGGATTGAAGGATCATAAGGCTGCCATGAAACCACCACCATTGCCCTCCAGAGGGGCTGCACCACCCTACCTTCCCACCAAGAGTGAACAGGCACATCCCTGCCTCCACATCTTCTCCAGCACTTCTGTATTTGTGTCCATTTTTTAAATAGTTTTATTCACACATGCTACAATTCATTCTAAGTAAACAACCAATGGTTCTGGAACAATCACATAGTTATGCAGTCACCATGACAATCTACAAGAGGACACCTCCATTTATCCTGCAAAGAAAGAAGAAGAGGGAAGAATTGAAGAATAATAAAAAGAAAGAAAGAAAAAAACAACATAAAATAAAAAGAAGAAAAAACACCACCACCAAGAATCCCATACCTCTCCACCTTATCACCCTCTTATTGACATTTAGCCTTTGCACAGTGTCTTTCTTACATTTCATGGAGGCATATTACAATGTGACTATTATCTATAGATTCTAGTTTACATTGATCTTATTTTTCTATATATGATCCCATTCTCAACAACCTTGCAATATTTATACTCATCTGTTCTTCCTCATGTAAAAAGTCATATTTTTACATGTAATCAATATCATTGTCCACTCTAGGTTTTGTAAGATGTACAGACACAGTCCTTATGCTCCATCTTTCTTTCTAGGGCCATACATGACCCCAGCCTTCCTGCTTCAACCATATTCACACTCAGCTCCATTCAGTATCCTTAAAATATTGTGGTACCATCAGATAATATTGTGCTAACCATTCCAGATCTCCATAATCAATCCTGTTGTATACTCTTCACTCCATGAGCATCAAATGCCCAATCCCTATCTTCCTTCTACCTCCTGACAACCCATTCTCTCAACTCTAACTCTCAAAGTTTGCCCATTAATGTTCATTCATATTAATGAGACAAAACAGAATTTATACTTTTGCTTCTGGCTAATTTCACTCATCCTAATATCCTCAAGTTTCATCCATATTATTATATGCTTAATGACTTTATTATGTCTTACAGTTGTGCAATATGCCATATGTATATACCACAGATTGTTTATATACTCATCTATTGATGAACATTTGGGGTGTTTCCATCTCTTGGCAATCATGAATAATGCTGCTATAAACATCAGTGCACAAAAGACCTTTCATGTCCCTGCCTTCAGTTCCTCCAAATATACCTAGAAATGGGATTGTTGGACTGTAATGCGATTCTATACTTAGCTTCCTGAAGAGATACCAAACTGCCTCCCAGAGAAGGTTGCAACATTCTACATTACCACCAACAGTGAATAAGTGTGCTTCTTTCTCCACATCTTCTCCAGCACTTGCAGTTTTCTGTTTTCTTGATAACAGTCATTCTAGTAGGCATGAAATGATATCTCATTGTGGTTTACATGAGCATTTCCCTAATAGCTAGTGAAGTTGAGCATCTTTTCATATGTTTCTGAGCCATTTGTATTTCCTTTATGGGAAACTGTCTTTCCATGTCTTTTGCACATTTTTAAGTCAAGTTGTTTGGCTTTTTGTAGTTGACCTGTAGGATCTCTTTATATATTCTGGATATTAAACTCTTATCTGATATGTGGTTTCCAAATATTGTCTCCTATTGTGTAGGGTGCCTTTTTTACTTTCTAGCAAAGTCCTTTGATGCACAAAAGTGTTTAATTTTGAGGAGATCCCATTTAGCTAATTTCACTCATCCTAATATCCATTTTGGTGTAAAGTTTAGAAAGCCACCTCCTACTAGAATATCTTTAAGATATTGCCCAACTTTTTTTCTTAAAAGTTTTTCAAAGGTTTATGTTCTTAGCTGTAATGTTTAGGTCTTTGATCCATTTTGAGTTAATTTGGTATAAGCTGTGAGATAGGAGACCTCTTTCATTCTTTTGGATATTAATATACAGTTCTTCAATCACAACTTATTGAAGAGGCTGTTCTGTCCCAGTTGAGTTGATTTGATTGCCTTATCAATGATCAAATGCCCATAGATGAAAGGGTTTATTTCTGAACACTCAATTTGATTCCATAGTTCACTTTATCTATCTGTTTGCCAGTACCCTGCTGTTTTGACCATTGTACCTTTGTAATATACTTTAAATTCAGATAATATGAGATCTCCCATTTCATTCCTCTTTCTCAAGATTTTCTTTAGCTATTCAGGGAATAATGAACTCTAAATAAATTTGCTTATTGCTTTTTCTATTTCTGCAAATTAAGTTATTGGAATATTAATTGAAATTGAACTGAATATATGAATCAATTTTGGTAGAAGTGACACCTTAACCATATTTAGTCTTCTAATCTATGAACAGAGTATGTCCTTCAATTTATTTAGGTTTTCTTTGATTTATTTTAGCATTTTTGTAGTTTTCTGTGCATGTCTTTTGTGGTCTTAGTTAAATTTATTGCTAAATATTTGATTTTTTTGTTGCTATTGCTGATGGATTTCTTTCTTTGATTTCCTCCTCAGATTGCTCCTTATTGAGTATGGAAATGCTAATGGTTTTTGCATGTTAATCTTGTACCCTGCCATTTTGCTGTACTCCTTTATTAGCTTAAGTAATTTCACTGTAGATTTTTCAGGCTTTTCTACATACAGTATCATGTCATCTGCAATCAGTAAAAGTTTTACTTTTCCTTTCCATGTTTGGATGCCTTTTATTTCTTTTTCTTGCCTAATTGCTCTAGCTGAAACTTCCAGTACAATGTAGAACAACAATGGTAACAGTGGTGACAGTCAGCATCTTTGTTTTCTTGCTGATCTTAGAGGGAAAGCTTTCAGCCTTTCCCCACTGAGTATGGTGTTAGCTGTAGGTTTTTCATATATTCCCTTTATCATGTTGAGGAAGTTCCCTTCTATTCTTATCCTTTGAAGTGTTCTCATCAAGAAAGAATGTTGGATTTTGTCAAATGCCTTTTCTGCTTCAATTAAGATAACCATGTGGTTTTCCCACTTTTATTTATTGATGTGGTGTATTGCATTAGTGTATTACATTAACTGATTTTCCTGTGTTGAACCAGCCTTGCATACTTGGAATAAATCCCACTTGGTCATGGTTTATAATTCTTTCTATGGGCTGTGCAATTCAAATTTCAAGTATTTTGTTGAGTATTGTTGCCTCTGTATTCATTAAAGAGATTGGTGTGTAATTTTATGTTCTTGTACTCTCTTTGTCTGGTTTTGGCATTAGGGTGATGTTGGCTTCATAGTATGACTTCTGCAGGTTTCCTTCCTCTTCAATTTTTTGAAGATTTGATAAGGATTGGTAATAATTCTTTCTTAAATGCTTGAGAGAATTCACATGTGAAGCCACCTGGCCCTGGCTTTTCTTTTTGGGGGAGGTTTTTGATGACTGATTCAATCTCTTTTCTTGTGATTGGTCTGTTGAGGTTTTGTATTTCTTATCAAGTCAATGTTGGTTGTTGATGCAATTATAGGAAGCTCTCCATTTCATCTATATTTTCTATTTTATTAGAATATAGTGACTTATGGTATCATCACCTAATTTCCTTTATCTCTTCAGGGTCAGTAGTTACGTCCCCCCTCCCAATTTTGATTTAATTTATTTGCATCCTTTCTTTTTCTCTTTTTGTTAGCCTAACTGGTTTTGTTGAATCTACTGTTTTCATGGTCTCCATTTCATTTATTTCTGTTCTAATCTTTGTTATTTATTACCTTCTGTTTGCTTTGGTGTTAGTTTGTTGTTCTTTCTTTAGTTTCTCCTGGTGAACAGTTAATTTCCTGATTTTTGCTATTTATTCATTTTTAATATAGGAATTTAGGGTAATAACTTTCCCTCTCAGCACCAACTTTGCTGCATCCCACAAGTTTTGATATATTTTGTTTTCATTCTCATCTGCCTCAAGTCATTTACTGATTTCTTTTGTATTTCCTCCCTGACCTATTGGTTGTTTAAGGAGTTGTTTAACCTCCATATATTTGTGAATTTCCAGTCTTCCACATGTTATTGATTTCCAACTTCATTCCATTATGATCTGAGAAAGCATTTTGTATAATTTCAGTCTTTTTTAAATTTACTGAGTCTTGCTTTGTGACCCAACATGTGGTCTAAACTGGAGAATGATCCATGAACACTTGAGAAAAATTTGTATCCTGCTGTTGTGGGGTCGTGTTGTGTAAATGTCTGTTAAGTCTAAATCATTTACCAAACTTTTAAAAATCTCTGTTTCCTTATTGAACTTCTCTCCAGATGTTCTATCCTTCAATACCAGGTGGTGTATTGAAGTCTCCAATATTATTGTTGAGGTGTCTTCTTCTCCCTTCAGTGTCATCAGTGTGTACTACAGGTACTGTCAGGCACTCTGGCTCAGTATATAAAAAATAAATTATGATTGTTATGTCTTCTTGATGAATTGTCTCTTCTATTAATATATAATGTCTTTTGTCATTTCTTTTTAATGTTTGGCATTAAAAGTCTAATTTTCAGATATTAGTGTAGTTACCCCACTCTTTTTGGGTTCTTGATGGCATGATACATCTTTTTCCTACCTATCACTTTCAACCTACTTTAGTCTTTGGGTGTAAATTGAGTCTTTTGTAGAAAGCATACAGATGGGTCCTGTTTTTTTAAATCCATTCTGCCAGGCTATATCTTTTGATTGGGGTGTGTGCTGGTTTAAATATATTATGTCCCCCTAAATGCTATTATCTTTGATGCAATCTTGTGTGAACAGAACTATTAGTGTTGATTAGATTGTAATACTATTGATTGAGTGTTTCCATGGAGATGTGACTCAATCAGCTGTGGACAAGACTTTGATCAGATAATTTCCATGGAGGTGTGGTCCTGCCCATTCAGGGAGGATCTGAATTAGTTCACTGGAGCACTACATAATCTCAGACAGAAGGAGCAAACTTGCTACAGCCAAGAGGGACACTTTGAAGAATGCACAGAAAGCTAAAAGAGTAGCTACAGACAAGAGACAGTTTGAAGATGGCTGTTGAAAGTAGACTGTTGTTCCAGAGAAGCTAACAGAGGACAGACACCCCAAGAGCAACTGAGAGTGACATTTTGAAGAGGAGCTGTGGCCTAGAGAGGAATATCCTTGAAGAAAACCATTTTGAAACCAGAACTTGGAGCAGATGCCAGCCATGTGCCTTCCCAGACAACAGAGGTTTCGAGATGCTGTTGCCCATCCTACAGTGAAGGTACCCAATTGTTGATGCATTACCTTGGACATTTTATGGCCTTAAGACTGTATCTGTGTAACCAAATAAACCCCCTTTATAAAGTCCAATCCATTTTCAGTGTTTTGCATTCTGGCAGCATTTGCAAACTAGAACAGGGAGTTTAATCCATTAGCATTAGTGTTTTTACTGTAAAGTGCATTCACCAGGGCACAAATACATTATCATTTCCTATCTCATCACTGCATAAGATATTATTTTGTGCTCCCTAGAAACAAACATAGGAATATAATCAGGCAGATTCTATTTATGGATATTGCATAAAGCATCTATAAATGTGTATTGGAATGTCAGGGATGCCTTCAGATATGGAAACATATAATATTCCTTTTGGAATCACCATGTTTTTATTGATGGGCTTCACAGAAAACATTGAGCTGAATGTCTCCTTGCTTTTATTATGTCTAGCAATCTCTTTTTACTGTGATAGGAAATTTGGGAATGGTTGCATTGGCCATTGGGGATTCCTGGCTCCACATTCTCATGTAATATTTTCTGAGTGTACTGTTAATCTTGAATGCCTGCTATTCTTCAGTTGTCACCCCCAAACATTTCCAATTAACTGGCAGTGAATGAAGCCATTTCATTTCTGGGATGTGCCAGAAAGATGTTTCTTTTTGTTACTTTAAGACTACTGAAAATTTTCTGTTGACTATAATGGCTTATGAGGACTGTGTAGTAATCTACAACCCCCCTGCTCTATTCAGTCAACATGTCACCCAGAGTCTTTATGACACTTATCATTGCTTCCTTTGTTGGTGGCATTTTAGATGCTGCATTACATACAGTGGCCACTGCTATCCAATCTTTCTGTGTATCCAATGAAATAAGACATGCTTTTTGTGACATTCCTCCACTCTTCATTATTTCTTATTCTGACACTCATGTTAACCAGCTTCTACTCTTCTACTCTGTTGGATCTATTGAAATAATTACTATATTCATAGTCCTGATCTCCTATGGTTTCACTTTATTGGCCATTCTGAAGATGTGTTCCATGGAAGGGAGGCAAAAAGTCTTTTCCACTTGTGGTTCCCACTTAACTGGAGTGTCAATTTACTGTGGGACTATCAGCTTAATGTTTGTGAGGCCAAGATCCAGCTACACTTTGGACCATGATATGATAGTGTCTCTATTTTATACTATATTGATTCCCATGCTTAATCTCATCATCTATAGTATGAGGAACAAAGATGTTAAAGAAGCAATTAAAATTGTTTGATAGAAATTTGTTCATAAGTAAAGTTAATTTTTGCATTAAGTAAGTCTGTAAAGAATGTTGAGGGTCAGTCCATATATCTGTGATCAAAAACAACAAAGAAAAATGTCTAATTTTTAGTTAATACTGTTTACATATCTTAGAATATTTCCAAATAAAGCATTAAGTGGTACTCCAATATAGCATTTTATTAAAGTATATAAACTGTATCACAAACATGCCTATGACTATGTTTAAATTGATTCATATTGAATATTCATTGATAAGCTTTTATTGATAATAGTCTTCATGTAATTTTGTTTACATTAGCTATAGTGAGAGACCATGTTGTCAGTATTTAATGGTTTGCTATAACCTCACATTGTTTGTAGTAACTTCTCAGTTTTCATTATGAAGTGAATTGTTCTTCCTGAATCCTGTGAAGAAACTCCCAAATGTTATTTCCTTACTGCATGTGCACTTACACTCTCAGATCCATCCTCTGGAGGTGCTTTTGCAATGTTTGAATCAACACTTTAGATTTTTATCCTATTATTTCCTTCCCAGTGTTGAGTCACAGAAGTAGATTACATCCATTCTGAATTTCCCCAATATATATTGAGGAAATATGATATTCATTCAGGGTATAATTAAGACTCTGAAAAAACAAATAAATGTATACTTATTTTAGCCTTATATTTTCAGCTTTTTTTTTGGTTCTAAGATTTGTTTTCTTGAAGAGATACTGAGTGGAAATTTACTTTTCTTTCAATGAAATTCATTGTTTTACAAACAGGGATGTTTGTCCTATTTCTCCACCAAATCAGTCTAATCAGAGCAAACTAAGTAAAAGAGTGAAGTCTGAAGTATGAAATTGCAATACAATCCAATAATTATTAGGACCTTCATCTCTAATCAATTATGCAGACAAAATCCATATATTTCTAGTGGAATGACCACATCTTTGACAGCAGAATGTGATTTAAATATATACTAAAAATTCCTCTGTTAGTATATTATACTAATATATAATAATTATAATGTGGATAACATGTCTTGTAAAGAAATTAACTTACTTGAAGTCACAGGATTTAAAATTTATTTTCCTGAGAATGAATTTTTAAGGTAATTTTCCTGGAATAATGGACAAAATGTTTTTGAAAACTTTACAAAATATTCATCTCTTTCAATAATTAAAATATTTGCAACATTCCAGAAACATTTTTAAGGCTTCTACCATTCTAATAAGTGTTTCAAATTGTTAAGATAAAGTTTCAGTAAAGTTGGTACTTGGTTTATAAATTTCTTTCAAATCATCAAAAATAATCCTTCTATGTGGAAGGAAGAGGTGAGCACTAGGAGTAAGGATGCATTCATTTATGCCTAAAACTATCTGGAAAACAACTCATTCAACAAATAGGAGAAAATGGAAATCATGTTAACATGCTTAAAATTCCATTATCTCCACTTTTTCCCCCAAAGCAGAATATGTTTGGTGAGAATTAGCAGTCTCCAATTATTTTCTTAAAGGTCAGTATAAATAATGGTATATTTAACTCAGATGTTTTTAATTTTTCACTGTTCATATCTCATCTCAATTAACTTTCACTCAAGTATGAATTTGTTGATTTCCCTGCCCTCATGGACCTTCTCTTTTGCATCATATAGCACTGGCATCATTTAATATTTTTTGTTGTGAATATTTGATTACTGTCTAGCTCCACTACTACACTTACCTTGTAGTTTGCATAAAGACAACAACTGTGTCTGTTTACCCACAGAATTGTATCCTCAAGGCATATAATATACTAACTGGAACATATAGTTTACTCAGAAAATATATTTTTGAATGAATGGTAAGTCAAGGAATAAGTAATAATAGCAATAGTTTGCATTAATATGCAGCTTTGTATTTCCTCATCTTATATAAGTGAATTACATTTATCCTCATGACAACTCTATGAGGAGGTTATGAAATTATCTATAATCATAGTTGAAGAAACAGAGGAACATAAACTCTACAGAGTGTGCTTAAGTCTGCATATCTCTTATGTGTGATTCACAGCTAAACATCCAGTCTACATAGTCCTTGCTTTTTAGCACTTTAGTACATAAGTCTGCAATCATATGTCTCCAGAAAATTCTGTATGAAGTGGCAAAGGTCTACATTTTGTGTATGGTAGGGAAAAAAAATGAGAAACAAGGAAGTGTATAAGACATTTTGAGACATTCATTTCCACTGGATTTGAGAAACCATTCCATTGAATGACACATGTAGAATTTTCAGTTTTTGAGCCTGGGTGATCAATAAGTTGAAAACATTAAGGGAAGTAGAAGATGTAGAACTAGTAGTAATACAAGAAGAAGGAGAAGAAGGGAGAGGAGAGGAAGCAGAAGGAAGAGTAAAACAAGGAAGATGAAGAAGGAGAAGGAAAAGGGAAAGGAGTGGGAGGTGGTGTGGATGATAATGATAAGGAGGTGAGGTTGGAAGAGGGAGAGATTTTAAGATGAAGTAGTCCCCAGAAACCCAGAAGGTGGGAGAAAGATCTGACCATTCTACAAGCACATAGGAAGAATACAGATAAATTATAAAGAATTCCTAAAGCCAAGCATGAGCTAGACTCTTAGTTGGGAAAAATGAGACCTAGAATCATGGGTTTTGCCTCCATTCTCAACATCTCCACTGCAGTCTTTCCTAAGTGCTTATGGAAAAGACACAGTGTAGGCTGGGAATCCTTCAGACAATGTCACTGTGCAACTTACCAATACCAAATAGCCTCTTCCCCCTATCTTACTAAATGAGAGACTGCTTTTACTTTACCAAGAACAGCTTTACTTTTATTTTAGTCTGCTTTAAAGACAGATAAAATGTCTTGAGATACTCACAAAATTGTTCCTGCTTTCTTACAGCATCCTAATGAATGGTAAAATTTTGCTCCCTTATCCTGTCTCACTAGAAACCACACATTTATCCATAGCATATGTTCTTTCTCACTGAAATGAGAAATAAAACCAAATTGTTCAACCACAGGTGTCATTGGTGGTCTAAGGCTAAAAAGCTTTGATAATCACTAGGTTAAAGAATCTAGTGGAGAGGTCAAAAACATGTATGGACACATGAGGAAATTCACCAGAGACATGGGATCTATTAGGTAGTGTTCAAAGGAATGTATGAGTAGAAATTTTAGAACACTCATACACAAGTAAAATATAAGAAACAAAGAATTCCATCAACAGGATTTTCAGTAGAGTCAATTCAGCTGCCAAAAGAAAAAGTGAACTTGAAGATAAGCAAATAGGAATTAACCAAATAGAAAGACATTAAAGATTTAAAAAAGTGTGGGGAATAATATCTATGTGCTGTGGGAAAATATCAAACATTTAATATACCCATATTTAGAGTAATAAAAATGAATATAGAGAGAATGCATCAGAAAGAAGTATTAGAAGAACAAAGGTCAAAAAATTTCTGAAGAAAATTTTTCTGAAGAAAAGCCATGAGAAGTATATCAGACTTTGTCATAAAAAATGATACAACCCAGAACATGATAGAGAGATGTGTTTAAAGGATTGAAAGATAGTATAGTAACTGCCCTTGCAGAATCCAATACCACTGAACTATATTTCAAATAATAAAGAAAAAGAGAACAAATAAAGGCTGCTACAGGTAAATTAATATACCTGCATAAGTGCACTGAGAGAAATAAATCATATAGAAAGTTGTATCACCTAAAATAAATAATAACTGTAAAATGTGAAATAGAAAGAAAATATATCAGGTATTAGAAGTTTAAAATTTTATTTGCTCTAAAAATAATTGGCTAAAGGAAAACTAGGTTGATTCTTTATGGGGTTTAAGCCACATATAAAAGAAAAGTTAATGACAAAAATAGTGCAAAGAAAGCATAATTAATAGAAAAAGATCAGAAAGATGGAAATAGTTTCTAAATATAAGTAAAAATAAATGACTAACAAGGTGAGAAATAACTGAAAAGGCATATAATTAAAAATAAATGCTAGGGGATGGAACAAAATGGTGGTGTGGAATTTAGTTGGTCCTCTAAAGCAACAAGTAACTAACCAGGAACTAGTGAAAAGTATGGGACAACTTTTGGGATACATTTGTGAATGGACAGACATTGTACACCAGCCTGGAAGAGGAGAAGCAGCTGAGATTGCAGCAAAGAATCATAAGTAAACCTCTGTAAACCCAGAGCTGATTCTCCTCCCTCCTTGGACAGGGCAGGATGAGCTGAAATACTACCATATGAAAAAAAGAAACAGGGTACAGGGAAAGTAACTCAACCAAGTTCCAATTGTGGTTTTAATTAACAAATTTGGACTACTGAATACAACCTACAAACACAGATAATTATATGGAGTAAGAAGGAAAGCAGGTTCCTTTCAGCAGAGAGGAGGCAGAACAGATAGGAAAAAATACATAAGTAAATTAAAAGAGAGACTTTTGGAGACAGCTGAGCTCAGAATAACTGGAAGATGGCTGTGTTTCAAGAAAAGAGGCACAGAGAACTGGGAACCAACTGTGGTACATTGGCAAAATTGAGCAGTTGGGGACTGACTCTATAAAGGCATTTTTGTTCTTTTTAAATTTTTTTTTCTCATTCTAAGTAGCCCATTAGTGAAAGCCTCAGACATTTTCAGTTTCATGCTGACCCAAGCAAAGGTGGAGTTAACAGAGCCAGAAGGACAAAAGAGGAATTCAAGTGGAGAAGATAACTCTCTATGGGGTGTATCTTCCCTAAGACCTGGGGGAAAACAAACAAACCAGAAACAGCGTAAGCATGGCTTCTGACACCCTGGGCCCCTTGTCAGGTCAGGGTCCACTGTGAATTAAAGGACCACCTCTCATTACACCAGTGGGGAGATGCAGGCTGACAGCAGTACCTGTTGGGCTGGATAGGAAAAGCACAAAGTTTAGAGGCCTCAGGAAAGTCTATCAGACATCTAGGACTCACTTGCAGGGAAAACCTAATACTGAATAAATAGCCTCCTCCTGAGACCTGAGCCCTTCTGGTGTAGGGAAATCTAATTGAGGCAATCAAAGAAACCAGGTATCTAGACAACAGAAAATAAAAAATCACACAAGGAAAAATGGAAAAACAAAGATAAGGCCCAAAGGGCCAAGCTTACACTTCAACTGAGATACACGAATTGAACAATCTAATCATTAATCAAACAAATCTCCTAAATCAACTAAAAAATCAATCTAAAAATCAATTCAACAAGTTGGAGGAAGATATGGAAAAATAGATGAAGGATATAAAGAAGACATTGTGGGACCACAAGGAAGTAATCAAAAGTTTGGAAAAACAATTGGCAGAACTTACAGGAATGAAAAACAGAAGAGATGAAGTACACAAAGGTGATATAGAACAGCAGAATTCAAGAGGCAGAAGAAAAGATTCACAAACTGGAGAATAGGACATCTGAAACCCTACACACAAAAGAATAGATGGGGAAAAGAATGGAGAAGTATGAGTGACATCTCAGGGAACTGAGTGACAACACAAAGCACATGAATGTACATGCTATGGGTGTCCTGGAAAAGGAAGAATGAAGGAAATAATCACTGAAAATTTCCCACCTCTTATGAAAGACATAAAATTACAGATCCAAGAAACACAGTGGACCCAAAACAGAAGAGATCTGAATAGACTTGCACCAAGACACTTAATAATAAGATTATCAAATATCAAAGACAAAGTCTTGAAAGCAGCAAGAAAAAAACAATCCATCACATACAATGGAAGATCATTAAGACTATGTGCAGATTTCTCAGTAGAAACCATGAAGGCTAGAAGACAGTGGTATGATATATTTAAGATACTGAAAGAGAAAAACCATCAACCAATACTTTTATACTGATAAAACTGTCCTTCAAATATGCAGGAGAGTTTACAATGTTTCAGACAAATAGACAATGTGAGTGTTTGTGAACAAGATACTTGATCTACATTAAATACTAAAGGGAACACTACAGACATATAGGAAAAGACAGGAGACAGAGGGCTCAGAGGGTTGGAGCACAAGTTGGGAGATGGTACCACAATAATATCAGTGCACTGAACAAAGATGACTGTGAGTCCCATTTAAAGAGAAAGGTTACTGGCATGTAGGACACCAGAAGGAAAGATAGAAGATAATGACTGGGACTGTATGGCTTAGTGAAATCTAGAGTGGTCAATGATTGTGAAAAAATGTACAAATATGTTTTTACATGAGGGAGAAAAAATGAATGTTAACATTGCAAGGTGTTAAAAAGGTGGTGGTGTTGGGGGAAAATGCAATCAATATGAACTAGTGTCTGTAGTTACTAATAACATTGAAATATGTTTTCTTTAATTGTAACAAAGGCAATACACCAAATCTAAATGACTATAAGAGGGGGACATCAGGAAAGTGTATGGCATTCTTGTCGTTGTTGTTGTCTGAGTTTTTTATGATACTTTGTTTTATTTTTACTTTTCTTTTATGGCTTTTTAGTTGCCATTTTTTCTTTTTCTTTTGTCTTTTTCCTTTTTTTCACCTCTTCCTCTTTCTTTGTGGATGTATTTCATCTTATTTTTCTTTTCCTCCTATTGTTTTTATTATTTTTTGTTTCAATTCTTTCTCTGAGTAATGAATATATGTAAGGGATAATTATGGTGAAGAATGCACAACTGTATGATGATATTCTTAACAATTGATTGTGCACGGTGGATAATTGCATGGTATTTGAATATATACCTATAAAATTGTGGGGAAAAATAAACAGAGGGACATAAGTGCTGGAGAGAATTTGTAAAAAGAGTTGTATGTATTCACTTTTGGTTAGGAAGTAGAATGGTATAGGCTATCTGGAGGCCAGTGTGTTGGTTCCACAAGAAGCTAGGTATGTGGGTGTCACAAGGTCCTGCAACCCCACTATGGGGTATATACTTGAAAGATCAAAGAGCAGGGATACAAGTGAACATATGCACACCAGTGTTTGGGTGGCAGTATTCATGATTTGCAATGGATGGTGGTTGTCAAAGGGTACATTGACTGATGAACAGAATGATGAACTGTGGTGTATGCATACAATAGAATATTGAGCAGCTACAAGAAGGAATAAAACTGTGAGACATGCAACTAGGTGAATGGATCTTGAGTACAGCATTTTGATTGAAGCATGCCATAAATGAGAGGACAAACATTATAATGCCCTACTAATATGGACTAATATTGTATAAACTCTGAGAACTGAATCTTAAGGCACAGCTTATATGGGGAATGCTTATTGTAATGGTCCCTAGATTGTAAGCTCTTGCAGCAGTCACATCAATTCCTGAGTTGTAATGTTTATCTCTAAATCTGAGATGCTGAGCACCTGGTATAATCTGGTTGATCTCTGGAATTTTGGGTATCTGTGTGATATCTGAGAATTGGAGCTAGAGCTTGGCAGCTGCCAATAAAGCAACTGTTGAAAGAGCTGAAAAAGAGTTTAGACTTCATTTAGAGGTATGAATGAATCAGATATGGAAATGGCTAAGGCAAATCAGACCCAAGGATAAAGGACAATACTGACTGGGTTTCAAAACTACAACTTTTGTGTGAGACCAAGAGAGGAGATTTTTATTTGGTGCAGGATCTATATTTTCTGTAGCACACTAGATAATTTAACCTGTGTGATCAGTTTGTTTGGACACCATCAGTGCATGGAGCTCTGAAAGGGAAGTGGGACCTGATGAGTTTGCACAGGCTTGGGTGAAATCCTGATACATCTCAGAGTGACATGGGCAGAGAGTAAAAGTGTATTTGTGAGGCCCCTGAGGAACCAGGGAGAAATGTGGAAGTGGACTTCCCCATCTGGGTCATCACTGATTTTTCTGCAAACATTGAGGACAGCCAGTTTAGTGGGCTGAGCCCTCCATCTGGGGGCTCTTCCTTGTGAGGTTAGCTGCTGCAAGGGAGAGGCTAAGCCTACTTGTGATGGTGCATAGGAGTCCCCCCAGAGGGCATCTGTTTTGCTCAGATGTTGCCCCCTCTCTCTAAGCCCACTTGTCAGGTGAACTCACTGCCCTCCCCTCTATGTGGAACGTGACACCCAGCAGTGTAAACACCCCTGGCAATGTGGGAAATGTCTACTGGGGATGAGCCTGGACCCAGCACTGTGGGAATGAGATGAACTTATTGACCAAAAGGGGAAGAGAGATGAAACAAAATAAGGTTCCAGTGACCGAGAGATTTCAAACAGTCAAGAAGTCACTCTGGAGGGCATTTTTATGTGCTACATGAATATCATCTTTTAGTCTTTAGTGTGCTGGAATGGCTAGAGGGAAATACCTGAAGCTGTTGAACTGCAATCCAGTGACCTAGATTCCTGAAGGCTATTATATAACTTTGTAGCTTGCACAGTGTGAGTGTGTGATTGTGAAAAACTTGTGGCTTGCACTCCCTTTGTCCAGTGTATGGACAGATGAGTGGAAAAATGGGGACAAAACTTAGATGAAGAATATGGTGGCATGGAGGGGTTGGAAAGATCTAGGTGCTCTTTTTGCTTTCATTTTTATTTTGCAGTAAGGAAAGTTTCAAAAGTTGATTCTGGTGATGAAACACAAATGTAAGATGGTGCTGTGAATGATCGATTGTACATTGTGGATGACTCTAGAGTGTGTAAATATATCTCAGTAAAACTATTAAAAAGTAAATGAACAGTGGGAGGAGGAGAAGAAAGGGATTAATGAAAAAGTTCAATGATTGATTGTGGCAATGAGTGCACAAATATATGATGACACTTTGAACAATTGATTGCACACTTTGAATGTTATGTGATTATATCTCAATAAAATTGCATTTAAGAATAATAAATGCTTATGAAGGCCTACCTCTAAATACAAATCAAAACAAAGAGGAGTACTAAGAAAAAATTATATATATTTCATAGCAAAAAAGTCATACTAAAGTAATTTTGTTTGGTATTGATATTTTATAAGGCACAATTAAAAATAAATTTAGAAAGTATAAATACTATGCAGACTTAAAAGATTTTGATCAAATATTTTTAATTAGCAGAATATCATTAAACATTTTACTCCTGAAATAGAGGATGAATTTTACACATTGAAAAACATTTAGGAAAAATAAACAGGCAAAATTTTACAAAGAAAATCTTAATATAAATTTCAAAAGAAAACCAAATGTTATAACCCTATTGCTTGAAAGTAAAAATATATCTAATTACAATTACAAAAGTTTCAATAAACAAGTACAAGGAAAATGAAAAATTCTTTCTTAAATAATCTTTGAATAGCAGTGACAAACAAAATTGCATTTTCTTATTATGTAGAGGATATTTTCTATAAAAAATGAAACTTTAGCCCTCTACCTTATGAAAATTTAGGAGATGTCAGAGAATAATAATTCCTTGAAAATTCTTAGCTTTACACCTTTTCCCTATTAAGTCTTTTAAAATAAATAAGCCAAGCAGTAACTCCAAAATGTATTTATTGTTAAGGAACTTTAAAAACATTTTAAAAAATCAGGATAAAGGGAAGAATTTTATGAAATACACAGAATTTCAGCAGAGTACTTTATGTACCTTATAGACCCACCACAGAAAGTAGGTTTTCAAATATTTAGCCATTAGACACTGTACTGGTTTGTATATATTATGTCCCCCATAAAAAGCCATGTTCTTTGATGCAATCTTGTGTGGGCAGATGCATTAGTGTTGACTAAGTTGAAACAGCATGGGCCTTGATTATTTTACTAGAGCCGTCTATAAGAGCTCAGACAGAAGGAGCTTACTGCTGCAACTTACAGAGACATTTTGAAGATGATCATTGAAAGCAGAGTTTTGCTGATGCTGTGGACGTACTAGCCCAGAGTTTGCACCAAGAAGCTGACATAGAACAGTTTGGAGAATGCGATTTTGAAACACAAACTGGAGCAAACAGATGTCAGCCATGTGCCTTCCCAGCTAACAGAGGTTTTCTAGATGCCAATGGCCTTTCTCCAGTGAAGGTGCCCTATTGTTGATGCCTTACCTTGGACACTTTATGGCCTTAAGACTGTAACTGTGTAACCAAATAAACCCCCTTTGTAAAAGTCAATCCATTTCTGGTACTTTGCATTCTCTCAGTATTAGCAAACTGGAACAGACACCAAACAGGTATTACTGCATGCAGATTTTTAACCTGGTGAATTTCCAAAATTTCACTTTCTAAAGTTTTGCAAGAGAGTTTTGATTTTGCCAATTTACCAAGAACACAGTGATCTCACAGGTTAAATAACAAAGAAATTACCAATGTTTATTTGACATATGTTATTAGAAAGTAAGCACTATCAACCATTCTGCTATGTGTCTTCACTACGTAGTAAATAGATTGGATTTGGGAACTGTAATAATGCCAAAACTGAGCTATATTCTGTAATAAAAGTCTCTAACACTGGAACAGACATGGAGAGTTATGTAATATAATTTAAAAGATGACACTATATTTTATTTTTTTATACATTAGTTTACATATGAAACACATTTAAACAACAAATAGCATTATTTTCCATTTCAAAATGGAGTTCTAAAACTATTTTCCTGGAAATATTCAAGATCATGTTGGGCCAAATAAAAGATGGTGGAACAGAAATACAAACTAAAAGATTCATGTATTTTAGAGAGAATCCAATAAATACCCAAGTATAATAGGAAGAAAAGATGAGGTTAAATGGTCAGCATCATTGTCATTTCAATTGCCTGGATAACTTGCTCTTCTTCATGACTCTAATAAGAGCATTTTTCACTTCTTTGTTCCTAAGACTTTAAATGAGTGGATTCAGCATGGTGATCACCATAGTATTAAAAAAAAAGAGGCCATTTGATTACTTCCCAAGGAGTAGGACTGCTTTGGTTTTAAATAAGTGAAAGTCACAGTGCTGTAAAAGATGGTAACTCCCAGGAGGTGGAAGGCACAAGTAGAGAAGGCTTTGCATTTTCCTGAAGCGGAATTAACTCTCAGGATGATTGTTTGGTATTCCTTTGTGATGCTCTAATTTTTTTTGACTGGGTAACAAAGAAGTTATTTCAAGAGAAATATTAATTACCATGTGACAGAAAGGCAAGATCATTAATCACAAGGGATGGAATAGGGCATTTTTTCACAATGAGATGTTTTTATAATTAAAACTATGGCATTATTATAGAAGTAAACATTGTTCATTACACAAATTAGAATACAACAAAATTCAAAGAAGAAAATAAAAATCATTCCTAATTTAAATAATGATAGTTTCCTCTCCTGGCTCACTACTTTTTCTGATGTTTTAGTCTCTCTTTTTTCTCTCTCCTCTTGTAGATTATTCTTCCTGTTTTGTTTTTGGGGGGAGGGGTTATTAAAGACTGGGTCTAAGATTCTATGTCTTTCTTTTTTATATAAATATTTTCAATTTTTGGCTTTCTAATTCATTAATGTTGGTTTTTAAAACTAAAATATCTACCTTTTTAGATTGAACTCATTGCTTTTCTGTAGCACCTTCATATAACTAATTATATTATTTATTTGTATTACTTGTTTAAGAATACAGGAATTTAATGCTTCCATTATTTATGTGAGCATTTTGTATTATCTTCTATTTAATTTCATGCAGTGCTTATATTGTTATCAATTTTGTAAATAGTCTAGAATCAAATTTTTATTTCTCATATGACCAAGGATATGCATTTTTAACTGTATTTATTTTTAATTTTCAAGTTGAAGTTTTTCAGCTTTTATATTTTGAATATTAATTTTAAATTAAATTGCATTGTTTTCAGTAAATGTGACTTTTTTGTAAACATTGAAATACATAAATTAATTGTTTTGAATTTGTATAAACAACTCATAGATGCTAAGAAAGTAAGGTTTGAATGTTGATATGCAATTTCAGCCTTCTCAATTATATTATACAAATATTAAAACTCTAAAACGTGTTTTACTTGTTGGATTAATCACACACTAGATGACTTATCTTAAAATATTCCACTACATTTTATTCATTTATTTAGAAAACATTTTATTGAGCACCTGCAATATACTAGGAACTGTCCACAGTGTTTTTATTCTAGTTGAGGGAAACAGAAAAATATGCAGAAATAAATTATATGCCATGTCTGAGTGTGAAAAAATGTTATTTTAAAAGAAGAAATAAATTGTAAGACAGGGTAGTAGATAAGAAGTTCTGGTGCAGCGGTATCAGAAAGCAGCTGGAAATGTGATCAGGGCAGGATTCAATAAAATATTGGTATTTGACCAAAAAGTTTAAAAAGGAAGATTTAGTCATACAGGTACATGGGAGGAAAGTGTTCTAGACAAAGAGGACATCAATGTAAAGGCCCTGGACAGGGTTGATTCAAGCAGTTGAGGAAGTGAAGAGGTCTAACAAAAGTGACATAGAGTGACATTTTTATTGTGTGGGCAGGGGAGGTAAATGATGAAGTACTTGTATGTCGATAGCTATAAGTGCTATAGAGAAAAATAAGTGGAAGGTGTGCATGAGACAGTTGGTTTTGCTCTTTTAAAAATGCTTTTAAATGAGGCAATAGTGAGAATAGACTGACACAGCAGGGAATACTGTACATGGTTTAATAACCATGAGTGTTTCTTTCTTTCTGGAAATTAAGAGTAATGATTCCTATTTAGTTAATTCCTACTTCCTTCCAGATATTTTAAACTATTATTTATAAGCAACTTAAAATTTTATTTAGTTAAATATTCTGATTCACATTATTCATATTATAGGTTGCCCTGAATAATCAAAGAAATTGTCCAAATTCACATGTAGGAAATTATAGAAAAATAATTTCAAAACAACATTTTCTGATGTAAAAATTTGTACCCTAAGTAAAAGTAAATTTATTCCATTGGTCTTCTCAGTATTTACATACTAAGGAGTAAACATAATGATAATATAATGCAGCCATATGCATGAAGTATGGTTGAAAAGACTAGAAACATCCAGTCTGAAATATATTGGACTCAGTAAGTTATTGTAGAAAAAATTAACATTTAAGTACTATAAGCATGCATGGTAAGAACATATGAATTCTAAAACTTCATAAGATGTATCTAAGACTAATCTTTGAAAGCCATAAGGAGAGTAGTATTTATTGCCTTAATTGAGAAAAAATGTGATTAGTTAATTGGTAAAAATTAGACAGTACTGATTTTGTTAGGGAAGGTAGACAAATATTAATCAGAGCATTTTTAGAGTTTATTCTATATCAGGTTAGGATTTGGTGATATGGGTATATAATCCTTAGATGCTCATGAAATTGGGAGTCAGAATTTGTCCACACGCCACATTTGAGCAAGGACAACTGAAAATTGCCATCAAGGCTGGGATCAATGTAATCATTATGCACTCATGCAGAGAACCAAACCTGGGATCTTAGACCATAAATCCATTGTGCTGGTCCCTGGGTCTCTTAAGTAACAAACATGACCATGATAAAAAGCAGCCATTGCTGTTTCAGAGGGTGCCAGCAATTTATTTTCCTGACCATTGGACCAGTTTCCAGATCATAAACTCCAAGGCTTTAAAAATGAAATTTAAAAATATATACAAGTTAAGCAGATAAATATCTGCTAAGTACCGATTTCACCAAGTGTTAATGTTGAACAATAACTGACTTTGTGTATGGATTTAGGGGGTTGGAGCTATTCTAAGATTATTTTTCCTGATATTTTACATGGCAATCAATGAAGTAGCATCAGATATTTCATTGACAAGCCCTCAATTATATCCTACTTACTAAGGATATTAGTCATCTGAGAACATTTGGAAACTGTTGAACTCAAATTTCATTCACTATATGAATAATCTTAAATATATTTCTATCTATCTAGCTAGCTAGCTATCTAGCTATCTGTCTATCTATTGCCATATAGCTATCAAGGTATCTTTTATCTATCTATCAGAAATAGGATATATTACTCATTTTCCAACATTACATCCGACAAATGTGCCCTCCAATTTGCCTCAGAATTCTAGGAGAGAGAGCTTGTAGCTATATGTTAATGTGAATTGAAGGTAGGTACTAGTCAAAAAGAAGCATTTTTTTTTTTCATAAAATACCCCATGAGACACACACCCATAATGAAATGTATTATTTTAATTCCTTTCTAGGTGAATAGCCCTTTCTTTTATAATGTGTATATTGCAATGAAATTTCTAAATAACTCATTTTATATTTCTGAGTCTAAAGTATCTTTCAGTATAATACCCTGTCTTTCATTGTCTAGAATATAAGAAATTGAAAGTGCTTGAAAAACTATGAAGGATTATATAAAATTAATTTTGTATGTTATTATCATTTTATTTTATGACGAAATCTTCTATTCATGATCCAATGACCTGCACTACACATGCTATTTTAGTCATGACCATTGTATAAATAGAGGGGTTACATTGGCCTCATAGGAGTCATACGCATTGCTGCCAGCAAGAAGTCCTCAGTAGTAAGGAGTGACACACACCTACATACACTAATATTGCAAAATGCATGCAAAGAATGCAATTGTCTCCTTTCAATAAAGAAGTTCAGCAGAACTTTGTGTGCAAAGACTGATGAATGACAGACATCTACAAATGGGAGAAGTCTAAGGAAATACATGGGTGTGTGGAGTCTGGGAGTTAATCTGGATTAGAAAGAGCATTCCCAGATTCCCCACAAAAGAAATGGCATAGAGCAGAAAGAACAAGATGAAGAGGACTGACGTTAGCTCGGCACCATCTGTCAGTCCTAACAGGATAAACTCAGTGGCACAGTAGAATTTCCATCAGCCATTTATTTGCTTTAACAGGATAAACTCAGTGACACAGCAGAATTTCCATTGGCCATTTATTTGATTGTTTGTCTTGATATCTGCTAAGGATAAGAGAAGTGAATTAAGAGAGAATAGCAGTGTTGCAATATAAAGGCTTTTATATCTCTAATTAGCTTTGTGACTTGAGTTAGCAACCTCCCCACTCTAGGTGTCTTATCTATAAAATTGAAAATATGTAACAGGAATTATGCTAATATTTTCAAGAATATTCATTTGCATATTTTATAGGCAATAAAATCATGCATAAAAATGCATTAAAGTCTTAATAACTTCAGGATCTTTTTAATTCTGGTCTTAATGTGAATCAAAAGTTAAAGTGAATTTTATTGTAAAGAAATATAAAGAAAAGAAAATTCAGTATATATGTGCATAAAAACTGAAACTGGAAATTTAAACTGTGAAAACCATTGAAACTCCCTTTTAGATTTAATAGTAGCTAATATCAGATATATAAGAGATAAGAATAAACTATACAACTGAATTTAAACCTGAGACATCCCATTTATGGCCTCATGTTTAATTCATGCTCATTTTTTTTTAAATTGGAACTGACTAAAGACAAGGTCCTAGCACACATGACCTTTGCTGTTATCCTTAGAAAAGAGCCAGGGGTGTTCAATTCTGAGATGAGCACCCACTGGGGATGGGGAAAAGGGGTACTCTGAGCTGGACTAGGAAACAGGGTGGACAAAAGCTTATATTTTGCCTTTCATGTCTGATCAAAATATCATACTTAGACTTAGGATAGAGGCCCTTATGCTTTCTCTGAGGAAAAAGTAAAGCAAATCTATGAAATAAACGGATACTTCCTTGCAATACTTCCTATTTTTAAAATTACAACACATTTTTAGAACAGGCAATGCTTTTTTTTCACAACAGAGCTCATCTGTTTAATTATTTCTACATCTTGTCTGATATTTTAACTACTTTTAATATTTTCACATAAATATTAAAAGTATTTTAAGCAATCCAGGATTCTAGGAGCTTTACACATGTGTTTTGAATGAAGATGTTTTTGGTGAGTTCATCATATTTTCACTTCTGAGACACTCTTTCTTGAGCACAGTAGAAAGAAACTTCCTAGGAAAAGCACATCCTAAGGCACTAAATTAATATTAAATAAGGACATAAATATTTCAGTTCTAGAATATATGCAGTGTCAGCTGATTAATTTCCATAGGAATATGTAGTAATGGCTTAGATTGCAATGCAGCCTTTAGGAAATAGTATTCCAAATAGAATTAAGATATTGATTTTGCATTACTCCAGTAAAAGTTACATAATGATTTTGACAGTAATACAGAAAAGAGATTGAAGTTTATGGTAACAGCCTATAAATGTGAACTAATTTGTATATAGGAGTTTGAAGATTTTAGTAAGTAAGGTGAGATCATACTGAATCAGGCGGTTCCTTAATACAATATAATGTAAGTCCTTATAAGCAGGGGAAGTTTGGTCACAGAAGACTAAACACAGATGGCAATGTGGCAGGGACAAGGGTTGCATAATAGATTGCCAGCAAATCACCACCAAGATTCTACAGACTTTGGTGAACTCATGACCATGCCAAAACCTTGATTTTGGGCTTCCAGCATTTCACACTATGTAATGATACATTCCCATTGTTTAAGTTAACTAGAAAGTGTTTTTTGTTACAGCAGCCTTGACAAACTAAGATATCTGGTGATGAATCTTTGGGATGTTTTCCAATGTTAAGCTATTATGACAAAAACTCTATAACCATAGAGTAAAAGTTTTTATATGAGCATAACTGTTCAGTTCTCCTGGGTAAATGCCTAGGAAAGCATTATGGCTTTCCTCCTCTAATAAATGTTATTAACCAAATCTTAATAGGATTTGAATAGGAAGTATTGCAAATTCCTTAGTGGAATTATATATATTGTATTCTTTTGACAATATTTTAAATGGAATAAATTTCTCAATTTCAATTTTGATTTGAATATACAGAAACACACTTAATATTTGTATATTGATTTCATAAGTATCCCTTAGAAATTTCTATGTGTGAGATCATGCACCTGACAATAATAATTGTTTACTTTTTCCTTTCAAATCAGGATGCCTTTCTTAAAATTTCTAATTATTTATATATACATATATCTTTTAGTTTTAACCTTCTTTTATTTTTTGTTGTTCTACTTTTCACTTTTAGGCCATATAAACTTGTAATTTACTTTTTTTGTACAAATGTGATTATAGTCATTTTATTATGACATTTTTACAGGATTTCCATTTGATACATCTGTATAATTTATTTCTCTTTGTTGAGATTCTCCATTTGATGAGTAATTGTTTTCATATTTTCCTTTAATACTCTTTGTTTTAATGTTTCATTTTGATTTTGTTTCTTTAGTTAATTTTTATTCTATTAACATATTTAGACCTAAAATTTCCCATTTTATCTACCTTCAGTTCTACAATTTGGTGGCGTTAATTGCATTCACAATATTGTGCCACCATCAACAATACCCCTTACCAAAAGTTTTCCATCATTCAAAATGGAAACTTCATATTAGCTAAGTGTTAACTTCCCATCCCCCAACCATACCTGGACACTGGTAACTTGACTAGTTTTCTGACTTTAAGATTTTGAATAATCTAATTGTTTCAAGTAAGTGAGGTCATACAATACTTGACCATTTATGCCTGCTTAATTTACTTAATCTAATATCATCAAGGTTCTTCAATGGTTTATAACATGTATCAGAATTTCATCCCTTTTAATGGCTGAATAAATTTCCATTGTATGCACATACATTTTGTTTACTCATTCATCTCTTGATGGATACAAGGGTTGCTTCCATCTTTTGGCAATTCTGAACAATGTCATTGTGAGGACAGAGGACCCTGCACCCTCCTCCATTATGATATACATGAAGGCATCTATATGACCAGGCAACACCCCTCTCCCACCCTCGGGGGATAGCATTATGACTTTCCTCCCCTAACAAATGTTATTAACCAAATCTTAAAAAAACTTGTTGTAACCAACTCTTGAAAAACCTCATTGTCATAAACCTTTTAAAGCCCCCTCCCCATGGCATTCCTCTCTCTCTGTGGAATGGCAAAATGCTGACTTCACTCTCTTGACCTGCCACCACCAGGGAAAAATTGTCTCTTGCTTTGTAATGCCCTAATTGAACTCATGGTTAACTCTGTGCCAGGTGTGTTTTTTTTTTGGTTTCTAGGCTAATCTGGGTTGGAACATTGGGCATGCCAGCCAGGATACCAAGGAACTGCCAGCTGAATGGGCATGATGTGTCCTGAGAAAGGAAACTTTGCAGGGGAATCCCAAGATGACCTGAAACATCCATGTAGGGAGGGGTAGCAGCCTTCCTGGATGATTGGAGGCCACCAAGGGAGTATGGTGATGCCCAGAACTCCCAGCTGGATTGCTGGTTCTCCTACAACAAGCTGCAGGACAGTTAGGATTTCATAAGAAAAGGGAGATCTGTCAGGCCACTGTGGCTGTTGCATGGCCTCTATTAGGAGCCATGCACTCATCCACAAAAGAGACTCTGGCAGTCAAAGCTGAGGTTCACTGTCTGGAATAGGAAGTTAAGTTAGAAAGAGAAACACAGACATCCCAAGCAGATTTGAGGAATGAATTAAATGAGAGGCTGTGCCATGTAGATAAAACTTTGGAGATATTAGCATGTCAGTATGCTAGAGTGTGAGGGTGCAAGCTACCCAAAAGGAAAGTCGGGAGTATTGTTACCTTTCCTGACTGGGATCCCAAAATGTGGGACCCCACTGATTTCTCTTCAGATAAGTGTGAACCCCCCCCCATCTGACTGGGAACCTGAAATTGAGGAAAGTAAGCATGTTTGTCCTCTTGTCCAACCAAAGGTCAAAACAGAGGAAATATGACACCTGGATCCCAAGGCAGGGGGTTGGATGGTGCTGCAGCTGCTGCTGTCCTAGCAGCACCTCCTGATTGAAAGGTTCTGGTTTCAATGTGGGATTCTACTACCACTGATTATGGGAAATTGGGTATCAATACAGACAAAAACCTAAAGAAATTTTACCAAATTGTCTGCTTCTTCTGTGGAACACTGGCACAGAGGGAATTTTGCTTTCAGGACATGAAATAAGCAAATTGGCCTGTATTGCCATTCACTGTTCCATCCACCAATGTATATGTTACTTAGCAATCCAACCTGAGTCCACCTCACTACAAAATTGACTAGTGACTCAGTGTAAAGAAACTTCACCCAATGTTGGGGACATGCCCCTGGTCACCTCCCATTGGAGAATGCTTGATGAATTGCAAGATATACTAAGGGGTCTAGAAATGAAGCATGCAGTTTATACTGCTTTGTGGCACCAGATTAAAAAATCTCACCATGGGCATAAAAAATGCAATCTTACAAAGTGCCCCATATCAATGGTATCGGACACTGGTGCCTATTCTTAGCACATTTGGCATAATCTCCAAACCATGTGTCACATAGAAAGATGTTTCCTGACCTATTAATGGCTGGTAATAAAATTGAAGATACTGATAGACAGCCAAACCCTGTGCTAATAAGATTATGGAGTAAGGAACAAAAAGGGCAGACATACACCAAATTTAGAACCAGATCACTGGAGGAGAAATGATATCTGGCCAAAAACTCAGCCATTACAGTATGAAGAGTCCCCTGCTTCCTCTGACAAGAAAGCAGTGCCAAACACCTTTTCCCTCATGCAGGGGGCCGGTGAAGATCCCCTCAAAAACACTATATATTGGGACAGTGGGGATAAGAGGTCACATATTGTATATATTTTATGGTCCCCACTAATGAACATAAAGTTTTAGCACTAGTGAATACTGGACCAAAATGCAGCCCTATATATGGAAAATGACCATGGCCTGGAAGGCCCACATTAGTTATCACTGGATGCAGAGGTCAAAGTATTAAAGCAACACAACAAAAATTACTAATGCAGATGGGCCAGCTTCCACCTTAAAAGTACACAGTATACATATCTCCTATCCCAGAATATATATTATGAATTGTTAATTTGCAGAGTATCACTGTGCAAACTACTATAGGGGAATTCCATCTCTGATGCTGAGTGGTCAAAACCTTCTAAAGAAGACATGCTAAGTGGTCACCAGAAGAGGTACTATCTCCAGACACACGGTAGTAGTGTGTCAACATAAGTTGTCAGGGATCATGGAGGGAGTGATGGCTTTCCAGTTTGCTAATGCTGCCATTATTAAAAATACAAGAAATGGATTGACTTTTATAAAGGTGGTTTATTTGGTTACAAATTTATAGTTCTATGGCCATGAACTAAGGTGGCAACAAGAGGCTACTTTTACTGAAGAAAGGCCAATGGTGTCTGGAACAACTCTGTCAGCTGCGAAGGCAAGTGGCTTGTGTCTGCTGGTCCCAGTTTCTGTTTCAGCTCCTCTCTCAGCTCCTGTGCATCCTCAGCTACCATCAAGAAATTATAGAATGGACATTATAATGCCCACTAACAGCCCATTTAATAGTTCAGTCTGGGCAGTGAGAAAAACTGATGGAAACTGGTGAATGATTAATGATTATAGAGAGCTTAACAAAGTAATTCCTCCTTTGTTTGCAGCTGTACCAAATATAACTATTTTGTTACAGGACATAAGCTTGCAATTAGGGCAGTTTCATTTTATGTTAGATCTTGCTAATGCTTTTCTTAGTACTTCCTTACACCTCTCCAGGCAGCATGTGTTTGCCTTCATGTGGAAAAGACAACAATGGGCATTTGCTATGCTACCATGAGGATATCTTCTTGGTCCCACTATTCCTCATGGTTTAGTAGCTCAAGATTTAAAAATGTGAAAACCTCTGATTGTATTGACAATATTATGTTGATAGGTAACTCTCTTGTAGAATTGGAAACTGCCACTAAGATTGTTCCCTCTGCTGTTACTGATAAAGTGTAAAATTACCCCACTCCACATACTCCTAAACAGTGTATGGCTTTCCTTGGTTTGTTCAGTTATTGGAGACCATTTATACCCCATTTATTGCAGATCCTACAACCTTTGTATGTCCTAGGTAGGAAAGGAAAACTATGGGCATGCAATGTTCCATAGCAGGCTCTTCTGAAAAAGCCAAACAGGCTATTGCACAGGCTCAGGAATTATGGGGAATGGACCCAGATGTGCCCTGTGAATTAGACACGGTCAGTACTGATATTGGCCTTGGGTGGGGCTTGTGTCAAAGGCAACAGGCAAAGCTAGCTTCCATTAGCTTTTGGTGTCAGCTCTGGAAAGGAGCTGAACTGCATTATAGTCACTTAGATGAACTGTGTGCTGCCTATAATGCACTGCTGCAAGTTGAAAGACTAACCCCAAATTGCCCTGTGTCATGGTTCACTTCCATCCACATACAGGGAAAGCGTTCCAGTTTGCTAATGCCACCATTATTAAAAATACAAGAAATTGATTGACTTTTATAAAGGGGGTTTATTTGGTTACAAATTTATAGTTCTATGACCATAAACTAAGGCTGCAACAAGAGGCTACCTTCACTGAAGAAAGGCCAATGTCTGGAACAACTCTGTCAGCTGGGAAGGCAAGTGGCTTGTGTCTGCTGATCCAAGTTTCTGTTTCAGCCCCTCTCTAAGCTCCTGTGCATCCTTAGCTTAGCATCTCCAAACATTCTTCTGTCCGCAACTCCAAGCATCTCTAAGTGTCAGTGCCAGCAAGTATCTGGGCCCATGTTCCTTTTAAAGGACTCCAGTAAAGTAATCAAGACCCACCCTGAATAGGTGGGGCAACACCTCCATGGAAATAATCTAATCAAAAGTATCACATATCGTTGGGTGAGTCACATCTTCATGGAAACAATGTAATCCAAATATCCCACAAGACTGGATTAAAACATGGCTTTTGGGGGACATAGTATATTCAATGCAGGTGGATAAAAGAAACAGCAAGTAAACCACATTCAGAGATTACTCAGTTTAGCACTCTGACAAAACGGAAAACCTATTTGCTGTAATGCAGTGCCTTTAGCAACAGCCCCTTAAGTGCAGGAAATCCTGATATTCTAGGACCAGTTTCCTATGTGGAAGAACAACACTTGCAAATCCCTGCTCATCCTCACAAAGTGGCTGTTTCTGTGTCCACCATTGATGGATGTGGAATTATACTGGAGTCTGCCTGTGTGCTGGCTTGAATCTATTATGTCCCCCACAAAAGTCATGTTCTTTAATGCAATCTTGTGGGGCAGACTTATTCATGTTTTGAATAGGTTGTTTCCATGGAGATATTACCCACCCAATGCAGGTGAGACATTTTGATTAGATAATTTCCATGGAGGTGTTATCCCACCTATTCAGAGAGGGTCATGATTAGATCACTTGAGTCCTCCTGGAGACAAGGAGCTCAGAGAAGCTTAGGGGGACATTTTGGAGAGAAGCTAATATATGTAATCCAGAGTGTACCCCCAGGAGAAAATTAATATCTGACACAGACCAAGATGCTTGGAGATGCTGGGACACATTTGGAGATGCTATACTAAGAGATAAAGCACAGAGTTTGCCCAAGAGAAGCTAAAAGGATTCCCAGAAGCTTAGAAAGAAATGCTCCAGGAGAACCAAACAGAGAGCTGAGAGAAGCCAAGGGAGAGAAACACAGAGACATTTTGGAGAATGCCATTTTGAAGTTCAACTTGGGTGCAAAGGACCAGCAGATGCCAGCCACATGACTTCCCAGCTGACAGAGGTGTTCTGGATGTCATTGGCCTTTCTTCAGTGAAGGTAACCTCTTGGTGATGCCTTAGTTTTGACACTTTTATGGCCTTAGAACTGTCAATTTATAACCTAATATTTCCTCTTAATATAAGCCAATCTATTTCTGGTATTTTGCATAACAGCTTTCATGAACTTGAACAGCTTGGTATACTGATGGATCAGCACACAGGTACCCCACCACCTGTATGGCATTAGCCATGATTGACACTATATGATAGAAGACTGGAACTATGCAAAGCAGTCAATGGGCTGATTTAAGGGCTGTATGGATGGTCATTGTTCATGAAACAAGAGATGCACTTTGTACTGGCAATTGGGCAGTGTACCAGAGCTAAACAGCATGAAGGTCCACATGGAAACAATAGCAATGGACTCTTGTTGGCCATCCCTTATGGAAGAAAGAAATGTGGGGACACATCTGGGCTGCCTGCCACAAGCACAAGTTAACTGTGTTTCATATTTCTACCTATAACACTGACTCTTACCTGTCAATATTAAAGCAGATGTTTTAGCAAAAGTTCATAGCATGGAGTCAATATCACATGAAGCTGATGAATAGTGACATAGAAAAACAGGACACCAAGGAAACCACACTCTGTGGAGGCTGACACAGCAATTCCAGTTGCCCAACATGAGATAACAGTTCAAAGACATTGTGGATTCCTGCCCCTCCTGCTTGCTGCAATGACCGAGAATGCTTCCTCAACAACCCAGTCACAACAGCTGTGAGCAGATCCTAGTCACCAGATGGCAAGTAAACTACATTTGGCCCCTTCCCTTATCTAAGAGTGAAAAATATGTCTTTACAGCCACAGGCATGGCTATTGGGCTGATACTGGCCTTCCCAATAGGAAAAGCCAAACATAGGGCTGCAATACATAGCCTAGAGAAGTCATGTGCTTTATTTGGGGCCCCTACACATGTGGACAGTGATAAAGGGACCCCATTTACTGAACAATTAGCCCAAGATTTGGCTACTGAACATGGCATCTTATGGACATTTCATTTCCCATAAAAGCCTACAGCAGTGTAGTGAATTGAAAGAATGAATGGGATTTTGAAAGAGTAGCTAAAAGGTGACAAACAATCACTGCAGCAGTGGACACAACAGTTTTATCCAGCCCTCACCAGCCTCAATTCATGACCTCAAGCAGCTTCTCCTACTCCTGTTAAATTGGTAGCTGTGGGACCCATGCAAGCTCTGTGAATTCAGGTAAAAGAATTCTCAAAGTTACAAGAACAATGAGGTAATGAAAATAATTTGCACTTGTTTGTGCCACAAGCATTAGGTATTGGAGAGTATAAGGTTCAATGGCCATGGTCCTGGACAATGCAGCTGCTCTGGTTAGGAATCCTAAGCCCATGGGGTATTGGAACTTCCTAAGATTTAAGATCAACCCAGGATCCCCCATACCTCAAGTTACTGCATGTATTACTTTGTGGACACTTATTACGCCTCTGTTAACTGTCTATTTAACTCCAGAAGACTCCCTGAAATTGCAGGGGGAAATAGTGTGATATCTAAAATGCTCTCATAGCACCCCTTCCCCAGGAACTCTTCTGTCCACTAGTGGAAATTTACCTTGGATATCAACAAGAACTACTCCTTATTGTTCCCCATAAACATCTTTCTTTTTGCCCATAACACAATTGGTTTCTCACCAGTAACTCATGCCTACAATTGAACCCAGTGTTGGGTTTGCATGGACTTGCCAAATTTAGGTACTACTAGCCTTTCTTGGACTCTAACCCCTATGAATTGGACCACATAGAACACCCTGCAGGCCTGGCAGAATTCAACACATCAGAAAATTAAGCACAGATTTCATCAAATATGAGTAACATTTCTTTGTGGGGTTATTTCTGTGTGGTGGGTCCCCTGGTGTTCTGTTGTCCCTTATCCTGCAATATCTATCCTATGGTCAAAGTAGTCTGCTGTGTGGGTGGTGGATATTGAGTACCTAGGGCCCCAACCTCTCCTCCATTGTGACATACATACAGCAGCCTACATGACCAAGCAGCACCCCCCCCCCCCAGGGAAGAAAGCAATAGAATTTTCCTCCCCTAATCACTGTTACCAAATCTCACAAGAAATTCTGTTGTCATATAACTTTATAAGCCCCCCATTGGTGCTCCTCTGTCTCTGTGTAATGGTGGAATGCCGACTTTACTCTCCTGACTTGCCACCATTGGGAAAAATTGCCTCCTGTTTGGTAAGTCCCTAATTAAACTCATGGATAACTCTGTTCCAAGGTATATCCTTTGGTCTTGAAGCTTGGGTTGGAAGAGCTTTTATGAATATAGGTGTGCAAATTCTGTTTGATTACCTGCTTTCAATTATTTGGGAAATAAACCTGGAAGTTGATTACCAGGTCATATGGTAATTCAATACTTAACTTTCTGAGGAACCTCCCAATCGTTTTCCATTTCAACTGCATTATTTTACATTAAGAACAAAAATGAACAGGCATTCTTATTTCTCTACAGCCTTTCCAACACTTGTTACTTTCTGTTATTTTTTTTTTTTAATTATACCATTTCAGGGAGTATGAAATGGTTTCTCATATTTTTGATTTGCACTTTTCTAAAGTTTAGTGATGTTGAAGATATTTTCATTTACTTCTCATTTTTATATTTCTTTGGAAAATATCTATTCAAGTCTTTTGTCCATTTTTCCATTGGGCTGTCTTTTTGTTGTTTGGGAACACTTCAAGATTCTAGAGACCCCCTCCACTCCTCAAATATTCATCTCTCTTCCTCTTCCCACTATAAACATGCCTTGGCACCTGTAACATTAAAGCAGGGAGGCAGTCTGTTAAAAATGGCATTTACTTCTCTTGATTGTATGTCCTCCCTGAATCAGGCACTCCCCAAGTATTAAGGGTGATTGGGGTGGGGCTAGGCTTAGGCTTTCTGTGTTGCAAAGAAGCTGGCCACAGGGAGGACTTTATATATTCTGGGTACTAAATTTTATCAAATATATAGTTTCAAATATTTTCTCCCAATCCATGGGTTTGCTTTATACTTTTCTTGATAAAGTCTTTTGATGTGCAAAAGTTTTAAATTTTGATAAATCCATATCTGTCATCTATCTATCTATCTATCTATCTATCTATCTATCTATCTATCTATCTAAGTATAACTAGTGCTTTTGTCGCAAAGTCTAAGAAACAATGGCCTAACACAAGGTTCTGAAGATATTCCCCTAGGTTTTCTTCTAGGAATTTTATAGTTTTCACTCTTATATTTAGGTCTTTGATCATTTTAATTTAATTTTTATATATGGTGTGAGATAAGGGTCTACACACTTTCATTTGCATGTGGATATCCAGTTTTCACAGCACCATTTTTTGAAGATACTACTCTTTCCCCATTGAGTGGACTTAGCACCCTTGTCAGTAATCAGTTGGTCATAGATATATTTCTAAACCTTTACTAAATTCCATTGGTCTATATATATCTCCTTGTGTCTGTATGATATTGTTTTGATTACTGTAGCTTTGTAATAAGTTTTAAAATTGGGAAGTGTGAGTCCTCCCCTTGTTCAAGAAGGTTTTGGCTATTCAGGGCCCCTTACCCTTCCATATAAATTTGATTATCGGTTTTTTTTTTTCATTTTTTCAAGGAAGGCAGTTGGATTTTTGACCCTGGGTAGAATTGACTTCTTAAAAATATTTAGTCTTCCAATCCAGGAACATAAACTCTCCTTCAATTTACTGAGGTCTTCCATAATCTCTTTCCACAGTGTATTGTAGTTTTACATGTATATATCCTTTACATACTTGAATACATTTATCCATACACAGTTATTCTTGTAGTTGTTACTTTAAAAGGATTTATTCTTTACTTCCTCTTCAGATGGTTCATTATTAGTGTATACAAAGCACCACTGATTTTTCAGGTTGACCTTATAGGCTGATACTTTGTCAAATTAGTTCATTAGCTCTAATAGCTTTCTTGTGGATATTATAGGATTTTCTATACATGGAATAATGCCATCTGCAAAGAGAGAAAGTTTTACTTCTTCCTTTCCAATATGGATGTCTATTACTTCTTTCTCTTGCATAATTACTCTAGTTAGAGTTTTCACTCCAATGTTGGGTAGCATGGTGACAGTGGGCATCCTTCTCTTGTTCCTGTCTTAGAGGGAAAATGTTGCAGTCTTTCACCATTGAGCATGATGGTAGCTGCATTTTTTTCATAGATGCTGTTATAATGGTGAGGAGGTTTCCTTCCATTCCTAGTTCTAAGTGTTTTTATCAAGAAGATGTGTGGGATTTTGTCAAATGTCTTTTCTGTGTCAATTGAGATGATCATGTATGTGTGTTTTTTTAATTTGTTCTCCTAATGTGTGTTATACTAATTGATTTCTTTATATAGAACCATCCTTGTATTCCTGGAATAAATCCCACTTGAATATGTTGTGTAATTCTTTTAATGTGCTTTTGGATTTGGTTTGCTAGTAATTTGTTGAAAATTTTTCCATCTATATGCATATAGGATATTTGCCTGTAATTTTCCACATATTTGTTTTTCCAGTTCTTCCTTTGTTATTGATTTCTAGCTTTATTCCACTTTGGTTAGAAAAGATATAATGTAATAGTTAGACATTTTAAAATTCATTGTCTTTTTGTGACTTAATGTATAGTTTTCCTGGAGAATGACCCATGTGCATTAGAGAAGAATATGTATTCTGCTGTCGATTTATCCTTACACTTCTTTCTGTGTCTATAAATTGCTTCTGCCTGCAGAGCAATTTCTGAAATGATGAGCCAGAAAATAGGCTCAGTATTTCAGTATTTCAAGCTGCCATATTATACACTAGCACTGACATACAGTCACCTCAGTATGTTGAGAAGGGCTGCTTTGCTCCCTGTGGAACAGATCCAAAGACTTCCAATGAGAGTACAAGTTGTTTCCATACCATACAAGGGAGGAGATGGGGTAAGTGCCAGCAAGTATGTTATGAGCATACTCTACAATTTTTAAGCTTTTAAGCTGTGTATTCTGGATTCACCACTTGCCCTGTTTTGGCAACCCTCTAATATTTTTTTTCCTTATTAGTTCATTTTCTGTTTTTTGCTTTTTTTTTTCCCCAGAGCACTGTAGAAGATGAGTCTGCAGTTTTGTTAGTTGTTGACAGATTCTGTGTCGGTACAGAAACCTGGAGTGCCCTATGCCAACATCTTGGTTAACCAGAAATCCAAGTGCTTCTTTATTTATACATTTTTTTTTATTTCAGTCTTCTGAATCTCTTTCTGCTAAGTCCAATGTGTGGCCCCCTATTATGTACCCCCCCCAAATACCATTATCTTTGATGCAATCTTGTGGGAGCAGACATATTTGTATTGATTAGCTTGGAACCTCTGGATTGGATTATTTCCATGGAGGTGTGGCCCCACCCATACAGCATGTATCTTGACTACTTCACTGGAGTCTTAAGAAAGCTCACAAACATAAGGAATTTAGAGCTGCAGCTGAGACTCACATTTTAAAGACAACTATTGGAATCTGACACTGACATTTTGGAGAATGCCATTTTGAAACACAACCTGGAAGCAAAGGAAGAAAATGCCAGCTACATGCCTCCCCAGCTAATGGAGTTTTTCTGGCACCACTGACCATCCTTCAGAGAAGTTACCCTATTGTTGATGCCTTACCTTGGGCACTATATGGCCTTAAGACTGTAACTTTATAACTAAATAAACCCTTTTTATAAAAGCCAATCCATTTCTGATGTTTTGCAAAATGACAGCATTAGTGAACTGGAACACCCTCTAAGGGCAGTTTCTATTGACTATTTTGCTGGATTGCTTTTTCTATGTGATATCTTCTTGTACATTTCCCAGATTACAAATAGAGTTGACAAATTTTGCTTTCTTTTCCCTTGTTTCTTTATTTTAGGGGAAGATATTTTTTATGTCCATTTGTCATGTACCTATTCAAGTGTTTTGCACATTTTTCTATTGAATTGTCTTTTTTGGTTTTAATGGTGTACAGGATTTCTTTTATACATTTTTGTTACGAGTCTTTTGTCAGTTACATATGTGGTAAAAGCATTTCCTCTGACTCTGTCTTATCTTTTCACTGTTAAATGCATTTTTAATATTAATATAGTTCAATGCATTATTTTTCTCCTTAATGGTTGGCACATTTTGCATCTTGTTTAAGACTTTTTTTCCTCTTATTCTAAAGTGATCTCATTTATATTATATTTTTTACAGTTCTACTTATACCTGAAATTTATTTTTACAGCTAGTACGGTATGTGATAGCCATCAAGACATATGCTATTTATAAATATGAAATTGACCAGACACCATTTATTGATGTAGGACAATGTCCTTTGACTACTTTACTATTTCTGCTTTGATATTGCTTCAATTTTACATGTTTCTTGGCAAAGTCCACTCCCCAGAAAATGCTGTTGGATTTTTATAAGGAATTGAATTGAATGTATGAATAACTTTAATTTATCTGACATCTTTGCCATACTGAGTCCTCCCATCTATGAATGTTCATGTTTCATTTTGATCTTAGATATTTTTAGTCTCTGGAGTTTCTACCTTATTTCAAAATTTTAATTATAATGTTTTAGGGTTTTTGATGATATTTAATTGTTCATTAATATATTTTCTAAATTTTTGTTGTTATTTAGAAATACATTTAATATATGTAGTCTGGTGACCTCCCTATATTCACTTATTTATCCTAAACTTTGGATTTTTCCACACTGAATTATATCATATGCAAATAATGACAATTTTTTCTCACTTCGAACATAATACATTTTACTTCTTTTTATTCACTTATTGCCTTCTATGGGAGTTTTGTTGCAATGTTCAATACACGTGCTGATAGGAGACATCCTGGTTTCACTTTCAGTCTTGGGAAAATTTTCAGAAACTCAAAAATGCTTGCTTTATGTACTTTGTCAACATTTAAGATTCTTTCAGCAATTACTGCTTTCAGACATTTTTATCATGAATGTGTTAGTTTATGCTGTTAAAATCTACTTTCTCTCAGTTTATGTGATTATGCAGTAAATATTGAATATTACATTATTTATTTTCAATTATTAAATCTTCTTATTTTCCTAGAGTATTCCTCCCCTAGGCCATGAAGATCCTTTGTATATATTACTATCTCTGGACCTTTGCCCTGTATAACGAGGCATAACATTAGTAAGCCTAGTCCATGTTCTTTTGCATAACAGCATTATCTTTTTAATGCTGTGTAGTGTTCTGTTATATTAGTATACCAAATCCTATTTAATTATTATCCCAACAGTGAAAAATTGTGTTGCTTCAAGTGTATGAATAAAATGATATGAGCATTTTGTTCATGTATTTTGATGAATTTATGCACTCATATCTAGGTGGAAGTCCTGGGTCATAATTTAGGCATATGTTTAGCCTACTGCTGAACAGTTCTCCAATGTGGTTCTAACATTTTCCCAAATCTTTCATCAATGTATTACTATCGGCATTGGACATCTTTTATATGCTTATTGGCTCTTTTGAATGTCTTCCTTTGGAAACTACCTCTTATAATTTTGTGTATTTTTGATCATCACATTTTTCTTTTAGTTATTGAATTGCAGTGGTTTCAGATATGAGTCTTTTTGTCAAATACACCTAAGTTTTCTTCCATATGCAGCAGCTTCTCTTTATACTTTTTTAATTATATGTTTTCACAGAGAGAAGTTCTCAATTTTAAAAAAGACTAATTCTTCCATTACTCATATGTAAAATTTTGTGTCCTCATGAACAAACCCATATCTTATTTTTATTTTTATTTTTATTTTCTCTCTGTCTTTTTACTGTTACTGATAGTCTTCATTTCTACACTCTTCTCCTAACCTCTCTCTCCTGTCTTTTCCTATCTGCCTGTAGTGTTTGCTTTAGCATTTCTTGTAAAGCAGGTATCTTGTTCACAAACTCTCAGTGTCTGTTTGTCTCAAATATATTGAACTCTCTTTTGAAGGACAGTTTTGCCAGATATAGATTTTTTTGTTGGTTTTTCTCCTTCAGCATCTTAAATATATTATACCACAGACTCATTGGCTCCATGGATTCTACTGAGAAATCCATATACAGTGTTATCAAGCCTCCCTTCTATATGATTGATCATTTTTCTCTTGCTGCTTTTAGAATTCTTTCTTTGTCTTTGACATTTGATAATCTGATGATTAAATATCTTGTAGTAGGTCCATTTAGACTTATTCTGCTTGGGGTATGCTGTACTTGTTGGATCTATAATTTTATGTCTTTCATAAGAGATGGGAAATTTTCAGTGATTATTTCCTCCATTATCCTTTCTGCCCCTTTTCCATTCTCTTCTCTTTCGGGCACACCCATGACTTATATATTCATGTGCTTCATGTTGTCATTCAATTCCCAAGAACCTGCTCATATTTTTCCATTCTTTCCCCTAACTTTTCTTTGTTCATAGGATTTCACATTATTTGTCCTTTAGTTCACTAATCCTTTAGTCTGCCTCTTCAAATCTGATATTCTATGACTCCATTTTGTTTTTCATCTCTTCTACTGTGTCTTCATTCCCATAAGTTTTTCCATTTGGTTTTTCAAACTTTTGAGTTCTTATATTTACCCAATGTCTTCTTTATGTCCTTCATCTGCTTTGCCATATCTTCCCTCAATGCATTGATTTGATTTTTGAATTGAGTTAGCATGTTTCTTCATACAAATTTAATTATTTGCTTCAACTCTTGTATCTCATTTGAAGTGTTAGTTTGTTCCTTTGACTGAGACATACCTTGCTTTTGCTTAGTGTGACCCCAAATTTTTGCTGATTTATAGGCATCTGATTTCCTTGATTATTTCATTCTAGAGGTTGTTTTCACTCTTTTTCCTAGGTTTTCTTGTTGGTTGGTTTGTTCTCTTTCTGTTCTTTGGCATGTAGTTCAACTTATTCTAGATTTTTGCCATGGCTTCTGTTTAACTGATCAGAATTTCTCAGCTCTTGATTTTCTGGTACTTGCCCTATGTATATGAAACCTTTTTATTGAGGAGAGTCTACCTAGATATGATCAACCCTAATCAGATTTTTTCTGACCATACAGGCCTAGGGCTCAGGGGGGAGTGTGTATTCAGTATCAAGTTTCCTTGAGGAACAGACCCAGCAGTTTGTCATATTTTGGTCAGATCTCTAGACTCTTTGCTCTTCAAATCCTGCCCATCAGGTGGTTCTTATCAGCCCTCAGCTCTCCCCTGGCATAAAGTGATGTTGTGCTTCAATTCTCAAAAGACTCTTTTCCTGCCAGGAGAGTGGTGAGACAGAGTTGGAGATAGAAGCAAACTTAAATGGTTTCTGCTTTTTATTTCCTACCCTTGGGGTCTTAATTCTCTTAAGAAGGGTCACCAATTGAGCTGGGCCCAGCTCCCCTTCTCTTGGGAAAGATATGCCTCTTAGAGAATTATCTCTTTCACTTGACTCTTTACTTTGTCTACCCTTGCCTGGGTCAGTGAGAACAATTGAAAAAGCCTGAGGCTCTCATTATTGAGTTCCTTAGCATTGTTTAAAAAAAGAAAAAAAACAATCCCCCTTTTGGAGCCAGTCCTGGACTCCTAAGTTTTGCCGGTCAAGAGCCTGAGTTGGTAACCAGCTCTATATGCCCCTTTTCTTAAGGCAAAGCCCTCTTCTAGTATTCTGAGCTCAGCCAACTCCAAAAGCCTATTTATTTATTTATTTATTTATTTATTTTGCATCAGCCCATCCTCCTCTCTGCTGGGAGAGACCTTGGGATTCCTTTCCTACTTGCACTATGTTTGCACTATGAATAAAAAAATTCTATCCTGAGAATTTCAGCCACCATTTAGGAATTAAGATTGAGGAGAAATAGAATTCCAAAAAAGTCCAAACAGCAGTTATTAATCATATGTAGGAGGAAGTCTACCAGCACTTTGCCAAGATAGATAGAACTTCGTATAAAAGAGAGAGGGACAGAGAGAGAGAGAGAGAGAGAGAGAGAGAGAGAGAGAGAGAGAGGTCTGTAAGGACTATATTTCTTCCTAACAACTTCTGCTTCCTGGACTTTGAATGTTGTGCAAGTTTCAACCATTTAGGGATTGTTGTGGTTTGCTAAAGCTAACATTATGCAAAATACCAGAAATGGATAGACTTTTATAAAGGGATTTATTAGGTTACAAATTTAAAGTTCTAAGGTCATAAGTGTCCAAACTAAGGCATCAACAAGAGGATACCTTCAGTGAAGAAAGGCCAATGGCACCCAGAATACCTCTGTAAACTGTGAAGTCACAAGGCTGGCACCTGCTGGTCCTTTGCTCCCAGACTCTTATTTCAAAATGCCTTTCTCTAAAATGTCTCTGGGCTTCTGTCTCTCTTAGCTTCTCTCAGCAGTCTGCTTGGTTCTTCTTGGGTGTTTCTCTCTAAATATCTGGAGGGGGAGGGTTCCTCTCTTAGCTTCTCTGAGGCAAACTCTGGGCTTTATTATCTCCAGACATCTTTCTGTCTGCATCTACAAGCCTTTGTGTCTGTATCAGCTCTTAGCTTCTCCCAGGGACAAGCTTTGGATTACATATCTTAGCTTCTCTCCAAAATGTCTCTCTCACCTTCTCTAAGATCCTTCTTTCTGTGATTTTTCTTAAAGGACATTTGTGATCTAATTAAGACCCACCCAGAATGGGTTGGGTCACATCTCCATGGAAATACTCTAAAGTCTCACCTACAGTTGGGTGGGTCACATCTCCATAGAAAACAACATAATCAAACATCCCACCTTAATGAAAAGACTAAGTCTGCCCCTACAAGATTGCATTAAAATACATGGCTTCTCTGGGGGATGTAATAAATCCAAACTGGCACAGAGATTATTTTAAGGATTACTTACCCTTAATGACTGAAACAATGAAAATCAACTGCCCCACTAGCCCCACTATTAGACATTTTTTTTAAGGAAACAAATGTTCTTCCTTGAGCCAATATTTTTAGTTTCCTATATGCTTGAGAAAGCATTTGTAAATGTTTGAATGTGGAAAGGCAGAAGAACCATATGTAATTGTGAAGATTGGACAACATGTAATTCTACGTTGTGTCATTCATAAAGAATAATTTATGAAAGACACCCTAATATGTGCAATATATTGAATATTACATAATTCATGTAAAATCCAAATTCTGACACTGCAGTGCTTAGAGACACAAAAAGGGGAAACAGAGCTCAGAGATAATAGTTCTAGTCTGCCTATATAAATTGTTATTGAAGGAGCTCCTGAAAACAAGATGGGGAAAAGCAGAAGAGGAAATATCAATGATGAAGCTTGAGAATGCAAGTTAAAAATTATTATCTTTAGTAGAAGAAGTGATCTATTATTGAAGAAAATATTTAAGGGTCCACAATAAACTTTCTAATCCCAAGTGTCAAATCTATTTACATATAATTTCTTTTTTGTTTTTTTTTTGGAATGGAAAGCTCAATGTTTTATTATTAAAAGGTGTCTTATTTTGTTGCAAGGCTGTTGCTTCATTGTATGAAAATCACATCAGCAAACATCATGTATTGCAAAATTAAGATCGTATTGTCCTCACCTGGTACTGTATCACTAATGGAAACTGATCCCCATACCAAGTTATTTCCAATGAAAATATTAAGTATTTTCACTGAAATCCCAGGATTGATGTAAGCAAGTTACAATATTATGTAAAGGTTAAGTTAACAATGTTACCCTTGGATTACATATTTTTTACAAGTCGTTTTTACCTCAGGTAATTTCGTGATTTCTGAATATAGTAACTAGATCTTAGTCTAAATCATTGGGTGATGTGAAAAAGATGCAACTTGTGTTTATCTGCTGTCATTAGAAAGTTAATGGGTATTTTCTTTCAATAGCATAGGTGGAAAAAATAGTTCCTGTATTCTTATTGGTATTGCTAAAAGTTGCTACTGTAAATTTTTATCAAAAAGTAATTTAAAATATTACTGGATTAAGTTGTATCAGACTAGCTTATTTAGGGGTTTCATTTTCACTCTTCAAAGGATTTCATATATTTCCCATATGCTGCTTCACTCAGTTCAAGTTCTTAAGGATTACTTAGTGTCATCTCGATAAGCCAACAGTCTTCATAAAAAGATTCTTGGACAAGTTCTGGATTTCCTGCAAGAGTTTCATTAATTCCTGTTACTTCTCCTGATAAAGGAGAATAAAGTTCACTAGCAGCTTTCACATTTGTAAAGCACCAAACTCTTGTTCAATTTTGTTCCAACCCAGGTAAGACTACAATAAATGACATCTCCCAAAGCTTCCTGTGCAAAATTGCTGATTCCCACTGTTTAGGTACCATTTTCTACTGTTATCCATTCATGTTTGCTGAGAATTTACACACCGAGAGCAGCGCCAGGCCAGTGCACCGTGACTGGACACCGTCTGTCTGCAGCCCGCAGAGGCCGCGGGCAGGAGGTGGAGGAGGATGCGCAGGAACCTTGTCGTCCACAGCTCCAAGTTCTTGGAGGGTCTCCGTGCAGATGCATATGATTTAACTGGGGAAAGGAATTACTGGAGAAGAGAAAGATAGGGGAAATGGCAAAATGATACTACATAACATCCCTGTATTGCCTAGAGAGTGAGTAAAGAATTGGAAGGCTGAACAGGAATGCTATGAGGTAGAGAGGTCTCAGGGTGATGGAAAAGTTTTGGTAATGGATAATGGTGGTGGTAGAACATATTATGAATGTAATTAACATGATTGAATTGTACCCTTGAAAGCAGTTAAAATGGGAAATTTTATGTTGCATATATGTTACCACAATTAAAAAATAAAACAGGAGAAACTTTAATTTCCAGTGTATGTGAATGACACACCCTGGAGTTCTGAGGGACATGCCCTTCCCAATACCCTGTGGTGTGTCTTCCATTACTATTGTGTTATATATGAGCAGAAGTTTACATGGTATTCACAGCTATTCTCACTTCATGAAAATGATTCAAATATTTTGTATGATATATTCTCTAAACCCCCCAAAGTTTCAATTGCTTTTAAAACATGTGCTTTTTAGAATCTGTAAAAATAGAATTTTAAAATACAATTTAATACAGAGGTTTATAATTACTTATATGATTACCATTACCAGAAATCTTTATTAATTTATTTAAATGGTGCTTCAATACACTGTCTACTGTCCTTTTCTTTAAGTGTGAAGAACTCCCTGCAACATTACTTATAGGACAGGTCCAGCAGTGATCATCTCCCTCAGCTTTTGTTTATTTGGTAATACTTAATTTCTGCCTCATTTGTAATACAGCCTTGCTGGATATAAATTTCCCATATGAATTTTTTTTTTTTTAGCACTTAAATATTTCATTTCACTGATTTCACGCCTCCATGGATTTTGCTGGGAAATCAAGTTTTAATTTTATAGGGACTGCTTTTAACATGACATGATTGTCAGAAACTAAGAAAAACAAAACAAAACAAAAAAATCATTCATGAAACACCTTTCACTGTCTTTGAAAACTGGCTCTGTGTAGCTGGTGCTCTCCAGAGTTTAGATCTCCTCACAAGAAGTTCAGCCTGAGGCAAGAATTCAGGTTCTCTTCTTTTCTGAGCCTGCATCTTGTCCTGGGCTTGTAATAGGGCCTAAGAATTTTCCTGTTTACTGGAATTGTAGTGCCTTCCATATCCTTATGAAATTGATTTCCCCCCTTCAGAGTGATCTGTTGTATATCTTACAGACAGTGTGGAGAGCCGTCTCCCGGGACGGGCATAGCGCATGCGCTGTAAACCTGCTCCAAAGTCCCCCCGCCCATCGAATGAGCCAAGATGGCGCCCATATCCTGCTTCCGCTTATGACGTGCACACTCACTATTCCTATCTGCCAATTGAGTGCATATGCGCGGCGCTAGATCATTGGTTATGAGTAGAGTACTTAAGAGTTTGCCCAAGCGAACCTCGGGGAGACAGCCCACTAGGAGCCATACCTGACGGCCACATCGAGGCTGCTCTCCCGCGAGGCACTCTGCCCCGCGTGGAAACCTGTAACAGAGAATGCTTATCTAGCTTCAGTAAAAGACTTGCTCTCGCAACCACCGTGTGGCTCGAGTCGTGACTTCCAGCCAGGTCAGTTTGCGTGGTCTGCATCTCTCTCTCTCTCATCCCTTGTTTCTCCCCTCGCCGGCCGGGGAACAGGGGTCGAGCGGAGAGAGCGCCGGACAAGTGGTGGCCCGTACGGGGACACACTCCTCAATCGACCCCTCGTTCCCCTCGACCCGACGGAGACGTGCTCCCGGGATCCGTGGTTTGACCTCCGCGACTGATCACCGCGAGAAGGTAAGCACCCCCTTTCCATACGAGGACTAGGGCCCGTGGGCGTTCAGGTAGCCCCGGGGACTCGGAAGAGCTCTCCGAGTGATTAAGAGATAGTGCCGACTGCAAGCATGGGGCAGTCTGAAAGCTCACCCCTATTAACCCCCTTAAAGACCCTTTTGAAACAGCGGGGTATCTCAGTTAAGAAAAGTTCTCTCCAACGATTTCTTGATGATGTGGCCACTTTTGCCCCCTGGTTTCCTTGTTCTGGCAGCCTTAATCTGCCCTCTTGGATGAAACTTGGTCGTGATATAGACCAAGCGCGCCAAACGGGTGTCTGTTTGGACCCGATTCTAGTCCTTATATGGGAGACTGTTAAGGGCCATATCGCTCCCTCCACGTCACAGTGGAAAGGCCCTGACCCGGTGCTCGGCTGGGCCGGAGGCTCTGTTTGTGTTTTTCCCCAGGAACCAGAACGTCAACCAGTGTGGGTTCCGGAAAGACTGGTGGGAACCGTGGCATCACCTGGGGAGGCCGGGGAGCAGCTGTCAGAAACGCCAACGAATATACGGCCTGGGCCATTGGACCAAGCCTCCGGCCTTCAGGGACTTGAGAACATTAGGGAATTGAAGCCTGTTAGTTTCGACCTTTCCACACTGGGCGAGACTGTAAAAAATCTGTGGGACCAAGTCACCTCTTGGTTCTCTTGGCCCAATTTGACTAATTGGATTCTCTTGATGGTGGGACCATTGGTGGGATTAGTCATTGTTAAATCTTTGCTAGAACACCTGTTTCAAGCGCGGCAGTACCGTGTTACCATTATGATGGCTATGTCCTCCACCTTTGATACCCCCAACAGCGACCATTCTGATGGCCATACCCCATCCTGGCCGCCTCGGGCGGGGCACTCGGGAGCGAGGTTTGTAGCTAAGCGTGCAGCTGTGTCCCGGGTATAACGGGCGACGCCAGCAGTCATAATTTTTGTCTCAGGTAGGTCCCTAAGGCAGAGTCATAGTTGTGGCCAGACTTGACTCTAGCCAATGCATAGGGACGCCTAGTGACGCCTCCGACTCTGGTTAATGCTATCCCTGCCCCCGCCTTTGTCCCCCAGTTGCAAGGCAAAGCACTGCAGGGAGAGTCATGTTGTTTCCAGCTCACGGACTCTCCTGTCTCCATATGAGGTGAGCATTCTGGTCGGTGCTAGAGGCTCCGCCGCTAAATGGCTGAGACCTAGTCCAGACTCCCCAAAGCACCGGAACAAATTGTGAGCCATCTGGGTTCACGGGAGCACACTCATCACTGGGGACACTGGGTCGATATAAATAATAAAGGGGGAGATGTGGAGAGCCGTCTCCCGGGACGGGCATAGCGCATGCGCTGTAAACCTGCTCCAAAGTCCCCCCGCCCATCGAATGAGCCAAGATGGCGCCCATATCCTGCTTCCGCTTATGACGTGCACACTCACTATTCCTATCTGCCAATTGAGTGCATATGCGCGGCGCTAGATCATTGGTTATGAGTAGAGTACTTAAGAGTTTGCCCAAGCGAACCTCGGGGAGACAGCCCACTAGGAGCCATACCTGACGGCCACATCGAGGCTGCTCTCCCGCGAGGCACTCTGCCCCGCGTGGAAACCTGTAACAGAGAATGCTTATCTAGCTTCAGTAAAAGACTTGCTCTCGCAACCACCGTGTGGCTCGAGTCGTGACTTCCAGCCAGGTCAGTTTGCGTGGTCTGCATCTCTCTCTCTCTCATCCCTTGTTTCTCCCCTCGCCGGCCGGGGAACAGGGGTCGAGCGGGGCGGCGCCGGACAAGACAGGAATCCGTTGCCCCAGGTCACTTTGAATTGTTTCTTACAAGGCTTTAACTGCCTGCCACCTGTTGCTGCCTGCACAGCAAGTTCTGGGAAGAACAAGACAAAGATTGGTTTCCTGGGTCTGTCTTTCAGGCTGCAACTGGATAGATTGGAACCAACACACATACTCTCCATTAGGCCCATAGGGGCTACTCTGCTTCCTCCAAAACAGAGTTAGGGACCCACAATAAATGTTCAGGTCAACTCCACACCATGTCAGAGACAGGTTGGTGTAGAGGTCACCTTTTGCAACATTTTAAATTACATTTTCTTGATTCATCTTATGGCTGCAATCATTTAACTTTTTTCTGGAGTTTTGAGGAAGACATTTTAGCCTTTTATTGCAGTTTTTCAAAGTTTATGTAGGTGAATAGACCTTGAAGGGTCTTATGCTCCCATTGTGTTTGCCTGAATGCAATCATGATAACATTAAGAATATGAAAATAATTTAAGGATGCAAATTTTATCACCCATAGAAAATGCTACCAATAAAATGAAATCAAGGGTGGTTAAAAAATCCAACAGAAGGAATAAAATTTTATATTTATTATTATATTAACCAAAAAGAAGGCAAGAGAGAAGAACCAGAACTTTGAAATTATACAACATAAAATGAAAATAGCACAGAAATAAAGATTTTAAATGTAAGTGGCCTAAACACTTAAATTAAAGGCTTGACAATTGACACTATTAAGGAGTAAGACCCAACTATGTAAGAAATAGATGAATAGTAAAAGGATATTAAAATGTATAACTGTGAAAACATGCATACAAATAAAAATACACAAAGCAGTAATATTACAAAAAGTAGACTACTCTATTCCAAAGACGTGAAGGACAGGATAAAATAACAACAGAGACAAGTTTTCAGAAAATTTTAAAATTCTTTAACAGAGCTTCAAAACATGTAAAAATTATGAGAATTAAATGCAGAAATAAAATTTTAAACAAAATAATTACATTAAATATTTGTCAGGGATGAAATTCTAATTTTGCTGAAGTGTATAACAAATAAGTCATGGTCCTTTCTCTTTCTTTCTCCTGATCTTCTGACTTTTTTTTTTTTTTACTATTAGAGATGATATATTTGAGTCCATGCAATAAGGATTCAGCAAAAAATATCAATTGTAAAGATCTTGTGAATATTCTTTCTCCGACTATATATTATTTGAAAATACACTTAATGGTTATAAAAAATTGATTTCAAAGATGGGAAGAAAAACTCCCTCTCAGTATTTTTAAAATGAGTAATCAGACTATGGAGGTGACATTGACATAGAAAACCTTAAATTCCAAGGTCACCTATTATGAAATAAATTAATGCAAGCCTTTTACTCTCCAAATATGCTTTTCTCAATATCATTGAATTTTTGTTGAAATGAAGAATTGTACATGCAATTCATCAAATATAAAACATAAAATTTTATAATTACTTGATCCATACCATCAAATTCTCTCCTGATATTCTGCAGTATAAACAGTTTCACTTATAGGAGTTGCTTCTGAATCTACATGAAAATTAACTTCATTATTGTTAATTAATGAAAGAGTCATAGAAACACATTTCTCTTGTTTCTATATAGAGGAAGCAAGCTTTTGGCCATTCACATTATTACAAACCTTTACTCACCTCAACATTGATTTTTAATTTCTTCTCTCATGCTTCTTTTAATATAATAAAAGTCAAAACATGAAATAACAAAACAATTTCATAAACATTGTTGTGGCTGAATACAACACTACCTCTGTTGTGTTGGTGAAATACTTGACAGTCCCAAAACTGACTGGAAAAATTCCCCATATTTTCCTTGTGTTTCCTCAAAAGCACTCATTCATCAGCTGGTGTACATTCCTAAAAACAAGTTTTTATGCTGCACAAGTCAACGTAAAATTATTGTGAGTTTTACAGATGTCTAATGTAACTTAAGTCAAGGTGCACCATAAATATCTATTAATAAAATCAGGATGTTACTGAAAATACAGTGTGATCCAATTTTGTGTACAGGTAAGCAAACCTATAAATAATTTATGCACAAAGGAAAATAATTGGAAGAAAATACATATAAAGATTAAACATGCATGAATAAGTTTCATTTTCCTCTTTGAATTTTGTTGTATTATAATTTTTGCTGAGTGAAAAATGTTTACTCCCATGTTTTCACACAAAGTATAAAAATGTTTCAATGTAAAAAATGTGCTATTGCTTCCAAAACTGTCAATGTTCTGGAATTTCTACTACAGATTAATTATTTCTCTAGAAATATATTTTCTTATAATCAGTCATAGATTGGAGCATCACAAAAAAGTACCCCAAAAATGCTGTTTAACATTATGTGGCTTCCAAGGGGAAGGCAACTCTCTATTTCAAATCTAACATGGATGTATTAATCCTTGAAATTTTAGCCATGGCCTCATGCCAGGCAATCTTCTTTGGAAATTGGTCCCAGAGATTATGAAATGTTGCATTAACAGCAATCCCTGATATAAGAGGTGCCATGGCATTATCAGGGTGAAAGGCAGGGGATTCTCTCTTGTGTTTGTTTTCAGAGGAGCTTCCTCATATACTTGTGAGACATAATTTCCAGGTGAATTTTCTATTTGAACAGAACCTGAACAGAATTTTAGGTCAATTTATCTACTTCAAAAATAAAAATACATTCACAGAAAAAATTAAACAGAAGTTATCTCAAGGGAAAAAATATTAGATCACAGAAATTTCAGGTTTCATATACAGTGTGCACATTATTGTGAGAAAAACTTGAGGAAGAAAATTTCTAGACAGACAATGATGGAAAGTTTTTCACCTACTTTGACTCCTGGTATGTATTAATGGCTAAGTCAGAGTGTTTTAGCTTATCTAAAAATAATGGAGATATTATTAGACATATATGCATATACATATCATATATGCCTTACTTGATAGAATTTTATAAATGGAAATATAGAATTGATGGAATCAGAGTCATCAAGCAATGTACATATATTGAAAGTATGATTTGGGGAAGAAATTTGATTAAATAATCTCTTAAAAACAATATTCCAAAAAGTAATAATGCATGGTCATAATATTAATACACATAAGCTTTTAGCTACTGATCTTTCATTTATAATAAATAGTATTGGATAGAAAAGTAGAGTAAATCATGCATTAAAACTCTCTATCATTGTTTATTGCATAACTAGTTTTTTTGTTTGTTTTGTTTTGCTGGAATTAAACAAATTTAAGAATATAGAGTTATGTTCATCATCTCTGGACTCACCCATTCATTGTAGAATCATAGAGCAAACAATATTAAATTGTTGTTCCTTCAGGTAAGTTACTTACCTTTCTGTGCCCTTTTACTCATCTAATAAATGTGTACAATAGCAATAGCTATGGCACAATATTTTCATGTGGAGAAATGTGTTAATGAAGGGAATTATTTGTAACAGTTCATATACATATATATGTATATATATATACACACACACACCTATATATGATGTTCTATTATATAATATCCAAATTATATAATTTATATTTGACCTAATTTATATTTGACAGTCAAACTAAGATTATTTAGTCATATTTTGCAAACAACTCTTTAGCATGAATTTCTAGAATAACTACACTCTTATTTTTTTTAAATGCCAGATTGTTGTTATAAACAAAAATGGTTTTGAGGTCATATATGCTAAGTATCATCTTTGATGTCTCAACAGATTCCAGCAGCTGAATGGTAGTATGGGGAGTAGGAATAACACAAATGTGCTGGACTTCATCCTTATGGGATTGACAGATTATGAAGACATCCAGCGGGTCCTCGTTATGCTATTTCTCCTGATATATCTAATAACTGTGCTGGGAAATGCAGGGATGATACTGATAATTCACCTGGATCTCCTGCTTCACACACCCATGTACTTTTTCCTCAGTCACCTGTCATTCATTGACCTCAGTTACTCAACAGTCATCATCCCTAAAACCTTAGAGAATTTACTGACTTCCAACAAGTATATTTCATTCACAGGCTGCTTCACCCAGATATCTTTTTTTTTCTTCTTGCTTGTCACTGAATTTTTCCTTCTCTCTTCAATGGCCTATGACCGCTATGTAGCTATCTGTAACCCTCTAAACTACCAGGTTGTTATGTCCACGAGACTCTGCCACGCCCTCATCACTGGGTCCTACATTATGGGTTTTATTGAATCATTAGTTATTGTTCTTTACATGAAAAGCTTGCGTTTCTGCAAATCCAATGTTATCTATCACTTTTTCTGTGACTTAATGCCAATGTTAGTCCTGTCCTGCACTAACACTCATGACACTGAAATCATGATATTCGTTCTCACTGCTTTAAACGTAGTGGTGTCTCTTATCACAATCTCTATATCCTACAGATCCATTCTGTCTACTATCCTAAAAATTAATTCTACTTCAGGAAAGCACAAAGCCTTCTCTACTTGTGCCTCCCACCTCCTGGGAATCACTGTCTTTTACATCACTACAGTTTTTACTTATTTAAAACCAAAGCAGTCCTACTCCTTGGGAAAGGATCAAGAGGCCTCTGTGTTTTATACTGTGGTGGTGCCCATGCTGAATCCATTCATTTATAGTCTTAGGAACAGAGAAGTGAAAAATGCTCTCATTAGATTAATGCAGAAGAGAGACAGCTCCAGGCAATTGAAATGACAGCAATGCTGACATTTTTCTTTCTTTCCTATTTGGATATTTATTCTCTAAATATGGTACCATCCTTTGATTAGTTTGAATTTCTGTTGATCCATTCTCTATTTGATCACAGATAATCTGGAACATTTCCAAGAATGTGTTTTAAAAGCTCTACATAGTATATAGAAGCCATAAAATACTTTAATCCTGTATTTAAGTATATGTGTTTTTAAAGCAAACATAATGAGTAAAAACTTAAAATGAGAGATATTTTTAAAATTACATGATAGAAATCCCCATGCATAGTCCAATATCAGAGAATTTTACCATAAAGAGCTTTGTCAGAAGTCCTTCCATTTATTCTATAGAGAATATGTATATTTATAGCATAGTTTTGAAAGTTCTGGTTTGGACTAGAAAATCTAGGGTTAAATCCCAGAAATATCATCTTTTTAGCTATTTATCCCTTATTAAGTCACTGAAAGTTTAATCTAGTTTCCTTAGCTGTTGAAAATAAATAATTCTAAATCCATACAGCAAATTTACAGATTATATCAAAATGATGAGTGGAAAGAATTTAATGCAGTGCTAATAAATTTTGGTGACAATCATCAGAAAATTTATATTCTTGCAAAGTTTTGAATACACAATAGATTTTGTTATGAAAATGTTCACTGGTAATTTATAAATACTTTGGGTAATCTTATTCATAAATAAATGGCTAAAAAGAAAAAAAAACACTTTAATATTTGGTTGTAGCAAATAGTAAAACATGATAGAATTAAGTTACAGAAAAAAGCTTATGTGAGCATTGAAGAAAATTTGGAAAATATTTTGAATTATTAAAGAATACAGATATATCCTAACCATTTTTGAGGGTTTTGTTCATGGTATTCTAGATTAATTACATGTATATATTACATATATGTATACATTTTATGTCATTTTCTATTTTTATTTTTGCATGTTTTGTTTTCCGCTCATCATTATAAACTTCAGTTATTCCTTTGACATTTAAACTTGGGAGATGCCTATTTTCTTGAAATATGAGTTAAAACAAGAACCCCAATTGCAATGCGTTAAGCCCTGAGGTTTTTAAAATTCATCAGGTTAAATATGTCCATGCAGTTATCTTTCTTCTGTGTCTACCTCAACCATCTGAAATTATTATTTCTTTTTGTAATTTTGATAAGGTTAAAAAAATCATTTCCTTTTGCCTGTATTCTGTAAGTATACATTCTTTAAAAACATAAAATTTTGAGTTAGATTCTTGGTTCATTTGTTTTAAGGAATTTTAAAAGAGAAATGTTGCAAAGCCAACAATTGATAATGATTGAATCCAAATTTTGTTACAACTTACATATTTTTATTAGGTTCGTTGCTAATATTGCCTTTTAAAATGTCTCTATGCTAGGGGAATTGCAATTTTAAATTTCTATACTACTCAAGAAAATGTTTTATGCATTTTCCTATATTTGATTATTTGTATTTAAACTTAAGCAATGATTATTAGATATGTTTTTTTCCCTTCAATTGATTTGTTGTCTTTTAATTTATATTAAGGTTTCCTTCGTAGAATTACATTTCCTCATTTTTTTAAAATAAGTTTGAAATATGTAAATAAATTCAACCTCTGTTTTAGGATTAAAATTTTAATGAATTATCACAAGTTCATCACTGTCAATTAATCTAATCAAATTTTAAAATGTGTGCTATTTTCCTCTGCATCCTGAATTCATGTAAAAGTTTTGACTTACAATAAATAATATCCAAATAAAATACTGTATTAAGATTGAATTTTTCTCTGAACTCTGTTGTATATAGAATTATGTTTATTGAAATTTTTTGTTTTGTTTTGTTTGTTTGCCTATGCCTACTCCTTGATAGACATTGAGTTTTTAATAAATTATCTTTTTAACTACCCTCTCATCTTGTACATGCATTTTGTCTTTCCTTATATGTATAGGCACTTTACATTTTCTAGTGCTTTTATGAACTGTGTTGGCATTACTTTCCTTTATGTACATTTTTATGATCTAGAAAATGAATTCTGTTGGTTCTTGTAGGCAATGATGGTCATCAGATTTTCTAATTTTCACTCTGTAATAAATTCTGGAATTGTTCATGTTTTAATTAAATTGAACCTTATTGAATGTTCTGTTCTCCTTAATCATCTATTGCCCAATCTCTGCTCACTTTCTAGCTCCTTGTAACCTATAATTTCAAGTTTAATTTTCAGTTTGCTCATTATAGTAAGTTCATATTAGTGAGACCACACAATATTTGTCCTGTTTTTCTTTATTTTGCTCAACACAGTGTCCTTAAGTTTCAGTCATATTTTTGCATGCCTCATAATTTCATTCTTTTCTGCAGCTGCACAATTTTCCATTTTATTTATACACCACAATTTGCCCTTCCCCTCATCAGTTGATGGACCCTTGAGTCCCCTCCATCCATTGGCAATTGTGAATAATGTCACCATAAATATTGGTTGCAAATGTCTATTCAACTCCCTACATTCAGTTCTTCTGAGTATATACCTAGTTAGATTTGCAGGATCATATGGTAACCCTATATTTAGCTTCCTGTGGAACCACCACACTGCCCTCCAGAGGGTCTTCATAATTCTACTTCCCAACCAACAGTACATAGATATACATCTTTCTCCACATCTTCTCCAGCACTTGTAGTTTTCTGTTTATTTTTTTAAAGATTTATTCATGCCCCATATAATCTATCCTAAGTGTACAATCAATAGCTCCTGATAGAATCACATAGTTACGCATTCACCACCACCACAATCTATATAAGAATATTTCCATTTCTTCTGGAAAGAAAGAAGAAAAGAAAACTTCAAACCTTTTCCTTATATCCCCCCTTATTAACATTTAGTTTTGGCATATTGCCTTTGTTACAAACAATGAAAGAATATTTCAATGTTACTGTTAACTATAGACCTCAGTTTGCATTAATTGAATGATATTTTATACCGTTCCATGTTTAATACCTTGTAATAATGATCTATATTTGTTTTCATTCATGTGAAAACTTTCTTATATTTGCACATTTAATCACCATCATTGTCCACTCTGAGTTTGGCTAAGTTTTAAAGTCCCAGTTTCTATCCTCTATCTTTCCATCTGTTGCGATTCATAAGCATTTGTGTTTTTTTAGAAAATACTCTTTTTTGACTAATTTAACATCTTGTGCATGCTTTGCAACTTTTCCTTATATTTATAGGCTCTTTATATTTTATGGTCTTTTGTATAAACTATGTTGACCTTACTTTCATTTGTGTACATTGCTATGATTTAGAAAATATATCCCTTTGGTTTGTGTTAGTAATGATGGTCAACAGGTCCTCTAAATTTTCAGAAAATAATAAGTTTGAGAAATGCTTATGTTTCTGTTAAATTCAGACTACCCATACTCATAATATATTCTAGAAAGCATAAGTGATTTTATTTAAAAATATAATATAGATGTTGCACAATATGAAAACACTAGACTATTTATGTTGTCCCTATTTTATCCCTATTTATATCATTGTATATCATATTTTATGTAAGGTTGGGTCTGAGGTAGTTTTGAGACCAAATCCTTGTTTATGGTGGTATTATAAAAGTTGAACTCTTTAAACAATGATAGAGAATGTAAGACTGGAGCAGAGCATAGCATATTATGAGCAACAGTTTTTGTTTACAAATGTTTGATGTTATATAATCATGGTATAAAATAGATTATATTTACTGAGCACCTCATGCCAAACAATATTCAATGTGCTTTAAATCAATAATTAGCATGGATTATGTTCACAAGATATCTCTTTGTATTATCTGAAATTTCATCTAAAGTAATGGAAAACATCCTATTACTTGTTCAGGCAAACATTTAAGAGTCATTCTGGCATTTTCTTTATGTCTGACACCTCCCTCCAAGTCCATGAGTATATCATATTGATACTGTGTGCAGAATATGTTTGGAGTGTGACTATTTTCAACACCTCCTCTGCCATCTCCCTGGCCAAAAGACCATCATCCCAATCTTTTAATTACAAAAGCCTTCTAGATTACCTCCCTGCTTTCTGCCTTATCCTTCTTGAGTCTAATCTCAGTGTGGAGCCCAGAATTTTACTATTAAAAGTTAAGGTGGATCATATCACTTCTCTCCACAATAACTACAAGAATTCCCTTTACACTAAGAGTAAAAATTAAAAATTTTACAGGAGCCTCCAAATGCAAAACGATTTTGCCCTTCCCTCTGAATCCTATGAACTCATCCTTTATCACTGTGTCCATCAAGCTCACTTTGGAGTGGCCACACTGACTTTCTCACACTTCCTTATACACATTAGTCCTGATGTTGCCCAGAAATTTTCCCTTCTCTTCTTCCTGAAATTCCCTTCCCCCAGATAACTGTGTGAATCTTTTCTCATTCTCTTCCTCAAAAGGCCATGCCTTAGTGCCTATTTAAAATAGCCACTGCCCCATCCCTCATGCATGATGCATTTGTTTTCCATATGCAATTTCCCCTCTTAATAGTCCATATATTTTGTTTATGCCTTTTTTCCTCTCTGCTTTCCTCCATTACAAGAAGTCTATGAGCACAAGTTTTTTTTTGCCAATTTTATTCAATGCTCTATCCCCAGCACCTAGAAGTGTGCTTCAATAGATAGATTTGAATGGCTGAATTTTACAAATGGTGGATCTCAGGCAGAGAAAGATTAAGGAACTTGTTCATGGTCAGGCAACAGCTTGAAAGACAAGTTCATATTTGAACCCAGGCAGTCTGAATTTAGAACTCACGTTCTTGATCACCACTCTATGGTATGACTGTTTTTCTACAAAAGTATGCTACACTTATCAGAGTTGCAAAAGGTAATCCATTGCTTTATTTTATTTAAAAAAAATAACAAAAATATCCAGGTTCATTGAGAGTTGTCTATTGCTGGCAGGCATTATACAGAAATTCTGAGAGAAGACAATGCCATTTCGGCAATACCATCTAAATCTTTTAAAACATACATCTATAATCCTTTTTCAGAAAGGAATACCTTTGTAAAGGAAACAAACATTTAACAGGTGATTTGATTGGGCTGTAGAGAGAACCTCTATTAGTCCAGTACAGGCTGCCCTGGGTAAGAAAGGTATTCAGAAACAGAATGGCCCAAAAAACAGGGGAATGTATCATCCTTGGATATAACAGTGCAGACTTTGCTAAATAGGTTTTTGGGTGGCTCTTTTACATAGAGCCTTAGAATACAGGTTTCTTCTCTGTTGTTGCTCTACTCTCTCTCAAGACGTTGTCCTCTTCTGCATGTATGAATAGGTTTCATATAGTAATCTGTCCATATTCAAGTCTGAGAGAAATGTGAGGTTTTCACATTAGGAAAAGAATCCCCCCTTTTTTTTCATGTGGAGTGATTTTAAGGAAAAAATTCATTTTTCTTGAATTGATATAGGGCTGTTCATGTTACTAGCTTTTCATCTAAAGGCATGATTTTGTATTTGAAATATACTTAAGTGGTTATTGAATTCTACATTAGCAGTCATGTTTCTTTCAGTATTTTAAAAATGTCTTTTTCTGGCTTCTGACTTTTTAAATGATGTCTGCAATAAATCTCATGGTTTTTCTTTTACATAGATATGTATGAACCTTTGACTTCCTTCTTAAATTTCTACTTATCTTTGGTTTTCAGCAAAGAGAGCAAAAAATCTAGATGTGGTTTCTGTTTGTTTGCGAATATATTTAAACTTTTTGGGTCCTTTAGCATTCATGAAGAAGAGGTTTGATGTCTTTCCCTAATTTTAGGAAAGTTTTGGTTGTTATATCCTTAAATATTTCTTACTATGCACTCCCTTTATTTTTGTTGTAGTACCCTAACTATATGTATTGTACCATTTGATATTTTCCCACAGCTCTTGGACACTTTTTATCCACCATTTTATTTTTTATTGTTTCTTCTTTTTTCCTGTTTCTTTACTTACTATTTGCTTGCCATCAAGTTTATTGATTCTTTCCTCATTTTTGTAGACTCTACTGATGATCCTATTGATGGAAATTTTGTTTCTTATATTGCATGTGTGCTTTTTAACAGTTCTATTTCTGGCATTTCATTGGATACTACATTACAAATTCCATCCCTGTGATGAAAATTATCATCCATGCATGTTATATAGCCTCTCCACTAGATCTTTTAATATAGTAATTGCCAATGCTCTTTGATCAAACACTGGTGGTTGAATAATTTGGTTTTATTATTCATTGCACTGAAGAAGAGCACATGTCATGTGAAAATGTGAATTTTCTAAATAAAAGGGTTTTAGAATTATAGGTATTATAGGATTTAGGCTTTGCTTGGGAAACTAGGTAGAGGGAATAAAGAAGCAAAGATTTTCTATTAGATTTGATGATACCAGAAGCAGGAGCAATTTTATAATTGGGCATCTCAATAAATTTTATCTATCATATTACTCAATAAAGTAATAATAACTCCTCATTTAGTAAGAAAGGAGGAGCATACCCCCTACATGGGACCTGACTCCCAGGGGTGTAAATCTCCCTGGCAATGAAGAGTATGACTCCCAGGGATGAATGTGGACCCGGTATTGTGGGACTGAGAGTATCTTCTTGACCAGAAGGGGGATGCAAAATGAGATGAAAAAGTTTCAGTGGCTGAGAGATTTCAAATGGAGTCAAGAGGTCACTCTGGTGGACATTCTTATGCACTATATAGATAACTCCTCTTAGGCTTTAATGTATTGGAATAGCTAGAAGTAAATACCTGAAACTACCAAACTCCAACCCAGCAGTCTGGACTCCTGAAGACAATTATATAATAATGTAGATTACAAGGGGTGACAGTGTGATTGTGAAGACCTTGTGGATCACACCCCCTTTATCTAGTGTATGGATGAGTGGAGGAATGGGGATAAAAGCTAAAGGACAAATGGGGTGGGATGGGGGGATGATTTGGGTGTTCTTTTTTCACTTTTATTTTTTATTCTTGTTCTGGTTCTTTCTGTTGTAAGGAAAATGTTCAGAGATAGATTGTGGTGATTAATGCATAACTATGTTATCATACTGTGGACAGTGGATTGTATACCATGGATGATTGTATGGTATGTGAATGTATTTCAATAAAACTGAATTGAATTAAAAAAAAAAAAAAGGAGGAGCAGAATATTTAGTATTTCATGGGTCGACTGAAGGTCTCCCAGCCTGTCTCCAATCTTTCTCATTTCTCTTTTGGTACAAATCTACAGGGAAGATATATGAGTGAATGCAAACCCCTCGAATCTAGGGCTTGCTACTTTACCCAGTTAGCACTCTAACCCACAGTTGCCTTTACTAGTTTCTGTGAAATATATATGTATTCTTCATATGTGCTTACACAGTGGCAGATATTTCTCCCACTCAGTGTCAAATGTGAAAGAGTTTGCTTTCCCTTCTCCTCTTTAAAGGGCTTTTCCCTCCTTTGTATTCAATTTCTTGGATGTTTCAAGCCTTATTTTCCTGGTTGACTTACAAAAACACATGGCTTTGAGGAATAATATCTTTTCACAATTTGTAGGGCTGTTGAAATGTTCTTTGCAGATTTTACATCCTAAATAGAAGTGGAAGGTCTATATTTCTTTTTAAGTCTTATTCTTTGCTGTATCTTCAATATCTCTTTTTTTTTGATAACTCCACACTTGCTTATACAATATATATCTGGGTTCTAGGACTGCACCTTGAAAATATAATGGAACTTCTGAAACATTGTAGGTATAACTGGTCTCATCCGTGTACTTTTACAATCTTCTTCTCTGTCTTCTTTTTTCATCTTTGTCTTTGTCTTCACTACTGTCTTCAATATTGATCACTCACACTCAAAAACTGCAAACTACATATATCAATCAATTGAATACATTGTCAAAAACTGTGGAAAATAATTTTCTCATACATCCTACATAGTTTCCTTTATTGCTTTTATTCTGTAATTGTCAAAGTAAAGATCTTCATTACTTTATACTGTATTTTCTGGAGGCCTGTTAATGTAGTTAGCAAAGTAGAAAGATCACTCTGTTCTTTCATTCTATGTACACAAGTTCATAAAGAGGGACTCTGTAGCTAGGAAGCTTAGGTTTGAATCCTGGTATCAGTCCTAAGAGCTTGATAGACTTCAGAACATTCCTTAGGGTTTATGTGACTCTGTTCCCTTAACAGTGATTATGGGTGATAATAGAACCACCTCTTAGAGTTGTGGGATAAATACCAATACATGCAATGCATTTATGTAATGTCAAGTAAACAAAAATCTGTTTGTAAGTACCAATGAATGCTACTATTACCAATTCCATGACTTGTCATTCATTGAAAAATATTTTCTGTATCACTGTGTGTTCCAGGTATGATGCTCTGTCCTAGGGATACAACAGTGGGGATAAAGAGACAAAATTCTTGGCTTTATGCCAATTGAAGGGCAGTGAAGTGGTGCAGCTGGATAGTAAACAAATCCTCACAACAACAAATATTAAATAATGACTTTGCCAAATGATATGAAAGTGAGGTTCCATGGGGACAATAAAATCAATGAATTCATGAATGAAAGAAAGATAATTGAGTTGAGATATGAACAGTGAACAGTTATTAACATGAGATTTAAATATACCATTATTTCATATTGATGTTTGAGAGAGAAAATAATGGGAGACTGCTAGTTCTTACTGTACAGATTCTGCTTTTAGAGAAAAAAGTGGGAGGATAGTACAATTTCATGCATGTTAACTTGATGCATATTTTTGCTTGTTGAACTAATTATTGACTTAATATTTTTAGGCATAAATGAGTGCATCCTTGCTCCTAGTGATCACCTCTTCCTTTCCTATGTAAAGATTATTTTTGTTAATCTGAAAAAACAGTTAAACTGATAAACCAGGGGACCAACTTGATTGAACGTTACCTTAACAGTTTGAAACCCTTACATGAGTGGCAGAAGCCTTGAAAAAAGATCTTGAGATACTACAAAAATATTGATTGTAAAAGATGGATATTTATAAATATTTTTGAAGCAGTATTTTTCCTTTACTCCAGAAAGATCTTCTCAAAAGATCATAATCAGGAAAGGAAATTTTAAGATTCTATGGCTTTGAGTAGTATAAGTTCTTTATAAGAACAATATGTTGTTAAATTATAGTCATTGTTGTGTCCCTGAAAATTTATTTGCTTGTTGTTTTTAGAGGACTTTTGAGTATAAATTTAAACCACACTGATATCACACATGGATTGTTCCAACAGAGATGTATAGGTTCCTTTGAATAGTTGATTCAAATCTGAGGTACTGAAAAATCATGTTATTGGTTCACAAACTCACACTTAAGAATTACCTCCTTGATTACTTTGTCCTCAAGGGATTGACATGGTGGACCCACAGGACAAGCATCCCTTTTAGGAAAAGAATGCATTTAATTGAAAAAAAAGCAAATTTCCACTCTTCACTTGTCTTCAAATAAACACATGTTAAAACAAAAACAAACAATGCAGAATCAATGAAGCAGAAGTAGATGTGAGTTGAGGTAATGTAAGATCATTTCTTGGAGATTCCTTCACTTAGCATAAATTTAGGAATGATTATAAAAGCAAGTTCATTTCTCATGGACAGAGGATAAAGGCAACAATAGAAACTGAGAAAGGATTTATCATCACAGGTACCACTAAAGTTAGACCAGTTTTTGAGGTCCTGGAATATCGGTACATAGTTGCCAGTTTTAAGTTACTTTTTTTTAAATTTGTTCATAACTACCTTTGAATTTGTTTATATCCATTCCCAAAACTTTAGAACTAACTCAAAGAGAAGTTCTGTACAAATTAAGCATTAACTCCCAATTTCCTATTCCCAACACAGCCCCTGGTAATTTATATTCTAGACTGTGACCATATGACTTTGCTTACTGTAAATATTTCAAATCAATGAGATTGATGATACACTATTTGTTTTGTTTGTTTGTTTGTTTTTTGTTTTTTTTTGCATCTTACTGATTTCACTCAACATGATGTCTTCAAGTTTCATCTGATTGTTGCATGTTTCAGGACTTCATTCATTTTTATGACTGAATAATATTCCATAATGTATATATTTCACATTATATTTACCAATTCATTGGTTGATGGACACTTGGGTTGCTTGCTTCCAATGTTTGGCAATTGTGAATAATGCCACTATGAACTTCAGGTGCTAACATCTGTTTGAGTCCCTGCATTCAATCCTTTTGAGTATATACAAACTAGTGGGATTGCCAAGTCTCATGGTGGTTCAAACTTAGTTTTCTGAGGAACAAACTCTCTTCCACAACAGCTGCACCATTTTACATTCTTGCCAGCAATGAATGAATGACCCTATTACTCCTCATCCTCTCTGACATCTGTTATTTTTCATTTTTGTAAGAGCAGCCATTCTAATGGGTGTTAAATACTATCTCATTGAAGTTTTGATTTGCATTTCCCTGAAGGCAAAATGATACTCAATTTCTTTTCATTTTTATCCATTTATATATCCTCTTCGGAGAAATATCTACTAAATTTTTTCTCCCATTTTTAAATTGGTTTATTTGTATCTTTCTTTTGGAGTTGTAGAATTTCTTTATATATTAATAGTAAACCATTAATGGATATGTGGTTTCCAAATATCATCTATTGAATAGATTGCCTTTTCTCTTTCTTGATAATGACCTTTCAGTGACAAAAAAAAAATATTATTTTCATGGGGTCCCTTTTATCTATTTTTTTTTTTCTTTTGTTGCTTGTGATTTGTGTATAAGTCTAAGAAACCATTGCCTAGCACACAGTCCTGAAGAAGCTTACTTATGTTTTCTTCTGGAGTGTGATAGTTCTAGTTATTATATTTAGGTTTTTGATCTATTTTGAGTTGATTTTTATATGAAGTGTGATACGGGGGTCCTCCTTTTTTTGTGCCAGTGGAGATCCAGTTTTCCCAGCAACATTTGTTGAAGAGACTTCTTCCCCAATTGAATGTTCTTTTCCTCCTTTTCAGAAGTCAGTTGACCATAAACATGAGGGTTAATTTCTGAGCTCTCAATTATTTTCCATTGCTCAATATGTCTGTCCTTCCACCAGTACCATGCCACTTTGAATAATGTGGCTTTGTAACAATTTTTCAGTAACAGGAAGTGTGAGTCTTCAAACTTCATTTCTCTTTTTCAAGATGGTTTTAACTATTCAGGGCCACTTACACTCCTATATAAATTTGATGATTGGCTTTTCCATTTCTGAAAAAAGGTTGGAATTTTGATTGGGATGGTGTTGAATCTACAAATTGCTTTAGGTAGGAATGTCATCTTAATGATATTTAGTCTTCCAATCCATCAACACAGAATGCCATTATTGAGATCTTCTTTGATTTCTTTTAGCCAATGTTATGTAGTTATCTATGTACAAGTCTCCCTAGATATTTGATTTTTATTTCCCAGTGTGAATGGAATTTTTTTTCCTTGATTTCTTCTGCTGATTGTTCATTGCTTGTGTATAAAACCCCTACTACTGTTGTGCTTTGGTCTTGTACCCGACCACTTAGCTGAATTTTTTTGTTAACTCTAGGGGATTTCTGGTGGATTTTTCAGGATTTTTTGTATATAGGATCATATTGTATGCAAATAGGGAAAATTTTACTTCTTCCTTCCCAATTTGGATAGCTTTTTTTCCTTTCTTCCTTTTTTTTCTATTTACAATGCTGAATAATAGTGGTGACAATGGGCATCCTTGACTTACTCCTGATCTTACAGGGAAAGCTTTTAGTCTTTCAGCATTAAATAGGATATTAATGGTGGGCTTTGCATAATTCCCTTTATCATGCTGAGAAAATTTCCTTCTATTCCTAATGTTCTAAGTGTTTTTATCAAGAAGGGTGCTAGATTTTGTCAAATGCCTTTTCTGCATCAATTTAGATAATTATCTGGCTCTTTTCCTTTACTGTGTTAACATGCTGTATTACACTAATTGATTTTCTTATGTTGAAATAATCATGCATGCCAGGTATAAATCCCACTCGCTCATGATTTATAATTCTTTTAATATTCTGTTGGATTTGGTTTGCTAAGATTTAGTTGAGGATTTTTGCATGTACATCCATAAGATATTGGTCTGCTCTTTTATTGTGTATATTTATCTGTATTTAGTATGAGTGTGATGTTGGCCTTATGGAATGAATTAGGGAGTTCTCATTTTTTTGGAAGAATTTCAATAGAAACGGAATTGTCTTTTTGGAATTTCTGTTAGAAATCTCCTGTAAAACCATCTGGTCCTGGGAATTTTTTTTTTTTTTTTTTTTCTTGTTGGGAGGTTTTAGATTACTGATTCAAACTCTTTAGTAGTATTTTGCTTGTTGAGGCAAACTATTTCCTCTTTAGTCAATGTAGGTACTTTGTGGTTTTTGAAGAATATGTCCATTTCATCTAGTTTATCTAATTTATTGACATATATTCTCCATGGTATCCTCTTATAATGTTTTTTATTACAATGGAGTTGTTAATAATACCTGGTTTCATTTCTGATCTTTGTTTTTTGTGTTCTCTCTCTTTTTCTCCTTCCACAGTCTAGCTAAAGGTTTGTCAATTTTATTGATGTCTTCAAAGACCCAGCATTTGGTTTTGATGATATTCTCAACTGTTTTATTGTTTTCTATTTCATTTATTTCTGCTCTAATCTTTGTTAATTCCTTTCCTCTGCTTGCCTTGGGTTTAATTTGTTTTTCTTTTCCTAGTTCTTCCAGTTTTGAGGTTACATCTCCGATTTGAAGTCTTTCTCATTTTTTAACATAAGCATTTATAGCTATAAATTTCCCTCTCAGCAATGTCTTTGCTACATCCCAAAAGTTTTGGTATGTTGAATTTTCATTTTTATTCATAGGTAGATATTACCTAATTTCACTTCTAATTTATTCTTTAACCCATTGTTTGTTTAAAAGAATGCTAATTCCCACATATTTGTGAATTTTCCATGTCTCCCTCTGATAAAGATTTCTAGCTTCATTTCATTGTGGTTGGTGAACATATATGGTGTGATTTCAATATTTTTGAATTTATTGAAACATGTTTTGTGACCTAAAATATGGTCTGTCCTGGAAAATGATCCATGTACACTCAAGAAGAATGTATATTCTGTTTTTATTGTGTGAAGTGTTCTATATGTGTCTGTTAGGTCTAGTAGATTTGAGGAACTATTCAAGTCTTGAATTTCCTTAATGAACTTTTGACTAGATGTTCTATACCGTATTGAAAATGGTGTATTAAAGTATCCTACTATTCGTGTAGAACCATCAATTCCTTCCTTCAAATCCATCAGTATTTAGTTCATATATGTTGGGGCTCTGCTGTTAGGTACATATGTTCTTAATTGCTATATCTTGTTGAATTGTCTCCTTTTTCATTATATAATGACCATCTTTGTCTCTCATAATGGTTTTTGACTTAAAGTCTATTTTATCCAACATTATAGTTATCCCAGCTCACTTTTGGATACTACTTGAATGCTATATATTTCTTCATCTTTTCACTTTCAACACACTTGTATCTTTGAATTTAAAGTGTGTCTCCTACAGACAACTTATATTTGAGTCATGCTTTTTTATCCATTCTGCCAATGTCTTCCTTATGACAGGAGAGTTTAATCCATTTACATTTAAAGTCATTACTGATAATACAGAACTTTCTTCTGCCTTTTTGCTTACTAACTTCTGTAAGTCATACCTTTTTTTTTCTCACTTCCATTATTGCCTATTTATATTTATTTAGTTTTTTCATATTGTACCAAACTTAGTACCTTTCCATTTCTATCAGGATATAATTTTCATCAATTTTCCTTCTGGTTAGCATCAGATTAAAGTTTAACATCCTAAATATAGAACAATCATTATTGTTTTAATACCAACTGCAATTCAATAGGATGCATATATGTTTTTCCTATACCCCTCTGTCACCCCCATTTTTAATTTTGTACCTGATATCACTTAAATCTTTGTTCATTTTATGTCTAAAACCATAGATTTACCATTACCTTTTATGCATTTGGATTTTAGCACCTGTAGGAAGTAAAAAGTGGAGTTACATATCAAGCAATACACTACAGTCATACTGGCACTCATAGTTACACAAATGGTTACCTTTACTGCCACATCTTATTTCCTTATGCCTCTTTGAATCACTGTCTAGTGTTCTTTCCCGTCAGTCTGTACAACTCCATTTAGCATTACTTGTAAGGAATGTCTAGTGGTGATGTATTCCCTCAGCTTTAAGATCACCTGAAAAAGTCTTAATCTTGCCTTCATTTTTGAAAGAAAGTCTCACCAGATATAAAATTTTGGGTTGGCAGCTGTTTTCTTTCAGTACTTTTGAGTATGTCATCCCATTGCCTTCTTGACTTTTCTGAGAAATTGACACTCAATCTAATTGGAACCCATTTTTATATAACACATTTTTTTCTTGCAGCTTTCAGAACTCTCTCCTTGTCCTTTACATTCAATAGTGGATTAAAATACCATGGGGTGTATTCTTCTTCATGTTTATCCTGTTTGGTGTTCTCTAGGCTTCCTAGATGTGCACATTCATATCTCTTTCATTTGGGAAATTCTCTAACAGTATATCTTTGATTATTCCTTTAATACATTGGTACGCTTGACAGTGTCCACGAGGTGTTATTTTAGTTTTGTAGGCTGCTCAAAGCAGTTACAGTGAAATAGGTTGGCTTTTAACAATGGGAATTTATTAGTTTACAATTGAAGTCATGAGTATATCCAAATCAAAGCATCATCAAGACTATGCTTTCTCCTCAAAGACTGTGATCCTTGGGTTTCCTGCCACAGGTCAAGTCACATGTTGATGCCTGCTGTTCTCACTCTCCTCTTCCAGTTTTTGTTGCTTTCAGATTCTTGCTTCTGTGGCTCTGTCTCTATCTATCTATCTATCTATCTATCTATCATATATCTGTCTATCATCTCTATCTCTTTCTCTCTCTCTCTGCCCATCCCATTTGTAAAGTACTCCAGTAAGAGGATTAAGACCCATCCTGAATGAGATGAGAAACACTTTAACTGAAGTAACCTAGCCAAAAGATTCTATTTACAATGGGTCCACATCCATAATAATGGATTAAATTTAAGAACATGCTTTTCTGACGTATGCACAGTTTCAAACCACCACAGGCATCTTAGCCTAATTTTGATTTTAATAATTCTTTTGTCTTTCTTCTCCTGAACCTGACTCATTTCAAGTGTCTTGTCCTCAAGGTCACTCATTTTGTCTTCTGCCAGCATCAATATGCTCTTGAATCTCTCCTGGGAATTTTCATTTCAGTTATTGTGGTTTTCAACTCTTATAGTTCTGTTAGGTTTTTTTTTTTTTTTTAATTTCTATCTTTTTACTAAGATACTCATATTGCTAATTCTTTGTTTTCCTGATATTTTTTAGTTCTTTCCCTGTATTTCCTTTCATCTCCTTGAACATTTTTAAGATCATTTTTATAAGGGCTTTATTCCATATGTTCACATTCTGGTCTTCTTCATTGGTGTTTTCTGGATTTTTATTCTCTTCCTTTGGATGAGCCATCATTTCCTGTTTCTTTGTCCCATACATTTTTGTTGCACACTATATATTTTCATGTTTTAAAAGGTTAACTCTGGGAATTATTCCCTGAGATATCTATTTCTTGTTTTTATAACAACCTGGTGGTAAGACAGATTTTTTTTTTTTTTTTGAGTTTCAGCTTTCCTCTTAAGGGGATGTGCCTGAGAAATGCAGTGTGCAGAGGTTTCCTGTCTTTCCAGTCCTCTTTTATTGCACTTTTGTCTGTTAGTTGTTTTGAAGTTCCCCTCTGTACAGAAGTTTGGCTGTCCCCTCTGTTTCTTGGAGGCAGACCACTTACTCATGAATGTTTGAAGCCAAAAGGCCTTTGCCCCAGATTTTGTGCTTCCATAATTTCTTACTCCCCTTTCATTTTCTCAAATTATCTTTACCATAATTTGTCCACCTTTTCCTCCCACTTTTCCCTGAATGCTTTAAAGTGTTCTTCTGGACTCCAGAGTTTCAAAATAGTTCTATCAGATGGCTCCTAAGTGTTTAATAGCTGTTTTTCTGGAAGGACTGTTTCCTGCAGTTTCCTATTTCATCTTCCCACAGTTCTCCATCATTTTATATTGTTTTAATACAGTAAATTATGGTGTTAATTTTCCTGCCTTAAGGAAAATGATATAATACTCTGATGTTACTAACTTTAGAAACATTTTTTTTCTTTTTATCCTTTTGCACTTTAAATACCATTATATGGACTTTGTCACTATTTTATTCCCTCATATATATAAATGAAGGGCATTTATTTATATCAGAAGGAAGTGTAGACATAGCTTAGTTGTGGTCAAAAAGATTTTTTGAGTTTCATGCTCAAGAACCACTTTTGTGTTTTGAGATGGTCTTAAAATATGATCTTATCTAGAGCTACTTTAACTCCAAGAGCTATGTCTTACTCATGAGAACTTTCTACATCGAGTTCCTTCAATGCTATAGCTATACATGTCTTAGGTTTCTAACTAGTTCTCTGTACTATAGATTTGTTTTTGCTGCTGCAACAGTACTTTCTGGGACCTACATTTTCCAGGGCTACTTCCCTTATTTGCAACTTCCTTCCTTTGTTTCTGCCCTACTCATTTTTTCTTCTGTTCATCTTGTCTCAGCTTCATTCAATTTTATTTTTAGTATTTCTTGCTTTTTTCTCTCTTTCAAATAGTGTGTTTACTTAAATGTCTTGTGTTTTTGTTTGCTAAAGCTGCTGGAATACAAATATACCAGAAATGGGTTGGCTTTTACAATGGAAATTTATCAGCCTACAAATTTACAGTTCTAAGACCATGAAAATGTCCAAATTAAGGCATCAACAGGACAATACCTTCCCTGAAGAAAAGCCACTGGTATCTAGTACCCCTCTGTCACATGGGAATGTGCATGACCAGCATTGCTAGTCCCTCTCTCCTCAGTTTTTTTTTTTGCTTTCAGCTTCTGGCTTCAGTTGCTTCCTCTCTCAGCAACTCCAGGGACTTTTTCTCTCTAAGCACTTTCTGCTTTTTCTGTCCTTTGTCCTCTCATAAAGGATTCCAGTTAGAGGATTAAAATCCACCTGGAATTGGATGGGTCACATCTCAAGTTGAAATACCCTAACCAAAAGATCCCACCGACAACAGGTCTGCATGCACAAGAATAGATTAAAGAACATTGCCTTTTATCAGTACATAACAGCTAAAAGCTAGCACATCTGGTAATCTTCACTGTCTGCTCATCTTTTAAAGTAGGTCACCAAAAAGATTCTTAGTATTAAGTTGTATCACTTCTTTCAGATTTGGGCTCCAATGTCACCTCATCATGGTGGCCAACATTACACCCTCTCTAAAATATGTCACACTGCCAACATAACATACTGTTTTATTCCTTTCCCCAGCTTTGTTTCTCCTTAGAGTGTTCATACTCCATGGCATTTTTATTTGCTGTGTATCAGCCCAACTTATAGGTCCTAAAAAGTGTTTTGAATTAATAGCCCAGATAATTGAAAAAAAAATTAAGTTCTGTTGTTTCTTCCTTGTTTACCAATGTTAACTTTCTGTATTTGGGTTCTGGGTGTGTTGGTGTGTGGGGGGTTTTTACTAATTCTTCTTAGTAAACTATAAGTTTCTGAATTCACAAAATTACAATACTTAAGAAGACTTCCAGAGTCTTATAGTTTTATACATGTCTACATTTTAACAAGCCTATATAAGTTTTGTAGTTTCAATATCACTAAATAGTAATCCATTGAAAAGTTCAAAATTTGCACTTTATTCTCTCCAAATACAGCACATCAGAATTTAAGCTGTGTAGAAGTAAAATGAATTTGTATCACTATAAACCTATGTGCTAGATTCTGCAAGAGATACATTGTACAGTGACATTATTATGGTTTATCATGTTTGCTTATTTGTTGCAATTTAATATTGGTTACATTGCCAAGAAGTGGAAACTGGTCCTCAGAGAAGTTAAGCAGTAACCCATGACAGAGCTTATCATAAAACTTTATGTGTTATATCTTAAGATATCTGTGTTTTTGTTTGTTTGTTTGTTTGTTTGCTTGTTTTTTTGTGGTAAATAAGAGCACTCCAAATTGGATTGACGCTTTCATTTACCAATGGGGAGACAGTCCATTTCAAAACAAGAGCAACAGAAGGTCATGAGAATCTATCAATAAAGGGCACGAATCCTTCAATTTTCCAGTGGTTTATTTTTTGATACAAAGAGGAAAATCAATTATTTCTTAAGCTTATTTTGTTAGCTACATAATCTAGAAGTGATTTCATATTACTGCATGTATCATAGTCTCTTAAGCCTAGTCTCTTTGGTTTATCTCCTTCCCTTGTCATAATGGCTTAAGAAATTGTAACTTCAAAGACCATGTTTTGTTTTATTTCAAAATGGTGGCAAAGGGTGGTTGTAGAATAAAGTCATAGTACAATAGGAAAGAATATATGACTGAGGAGTACATGCACACAAATATGTGAGTTGAATTTTGCTCTGGCATGTATTAGCTGTGAACATTGCTATTAAGATGAAAAAAAAAAGCAATGTGCATGTTTTAGTTTCCCAGAATGCTTAAGTAAATACTATAACATGATTCAGTTTAAACACTGGGAATCTATTCACTCATGGATTTGAGGCTGGGAAAATGTCCAAAATAAGGCATCATCAAGGTGAGTCTTTCTTTCTGAAGACTGGCTGCCAGTGATCCTTGGGTATTCTGTCACATGGCAAGACATAAGGTGGCATCTGATGGTCTCTCCATTCCCTTCTGGGTTTCACTGATTTTAGATTCTTACTTCCATGGCTTTCTCTGTCTAAATTTCATTCTCTTTTAAAGGATTCCAGTATTAAGATCCATTCTGACTGGTGGGACACACATTAACGGAAGTAACCTCATAAGAGGTTCTACTTCACATGGGTTTACATGCACAAGCATGGATTAGATTTAAGAACATGTTTTTCTGGGGTCCATACACTTCTGTACCACCACAGTGCACAAAATTCCATTACTGCAGCAAGTTCTCAATAAATGATAACTTTTATTGTTCTACTCCTTTGCAAACTTTGTAGAGTTTCAATGTTGAGTAGAGACACATGGAGTATCCCGTGTTCTGTTAAATGTTATTTATGGAAGCTATTTTAAATTAATTTATAAAGATTGGTCTATCATTAAATTATTTAAGAATCACAATCATTTTCTCTTTTTAACTTCTGAGTCATTTCAATATGTGCTAATAGTGATTTCATCATACCTAGTATAACTTTTCTTTTGGCATCTAGAGTAAATAAATATGTATACATATATATTTATGGAAATTAAATGACATTTTAAAAACTTACAGTAATTTGGGATATGGAAAAGCAAAAGATCATCACTAAACCCAACTTTATGAATATTATAATCATAATATGAATCACTACATTTAAATCAGATAGAATGTTTTTGTACCTATTACTAATCAAAAAACAAGTCTCTGGTCACATGCATTTTTAATAATTTGGTTTTATTGTTAATTTTGAGAACCAGTATTTAATTTAAAAATAAAACATTTGAAGATAAAAAATCACTTTTGTGTCTTCTTCATTTATAAATAAAAATTGAAGTATCAAAAAGGGAATTCTTTTTATAATGATTGCTTTGTTTATTTAATTGGTTTGCCAGGCCTCCATCTTGTTTCTGCTTAGTCATTCAAATGCATTGCTGTTTAAAGAGCAGAGAACTTTGGACAGTGGGCTTAACATCACATGCAGCTTTTACTCATGGAGCAGGGCCATGAACACTCTTTCAGATTCCAAATCTATGTTATTCATTTTTTACCATTGTGGACTCAGGTATATCATTGAACTGATGGTAAGAAATGGATCAGGACTGATATTTTTCTTTTGAGTCCTAATCACTTATAAAGAATAATAGATTGGTTTCATCATATTCATCAAAGTTTTTTTTTTTATATTTTTCAATTCTCTTTTTACCACATCTATACCCATTCTGGGAGATTACAGAAGAATAATAACTGCTAGTGAAGTATATACTGCTGTCCCTGCTTCCTGATGCTGCAGAATCAGTTCCACATGGGGAGTCCTTGTGAAGGGAAGAGCAGCCCTTAGTCCCACGGGCACATGTAACATACTGATACTTAGTTTTTGGGCAAATATCCCTTTTCATCTGAACTAGAGATTCAGAAGATCTGGGAATTTCTTCCTGAAGTAAGTCTAACTGTAGTGGTGAGCTGCTCTTTGAGGTCATAAATGAGTGTTTTTCACTTTGTGTCTCCCAGTTTTGTTGGTTGAAGCCTGAGGATAGTGGTTTTAGGTTTGGAGTCACTGATGATACTGAGAGTGGCATTTCAGAAGAGTCTATTTCTGCCAAGAATGGACACAGGGAGGGTGAGGATGATTATAGAGGATAGATTGGGACTTCATGCAGGAAAATGGTCTTAAATGTGTTCATGTAAGGAGAAGGAAAAGCTGGGAGAGACTGCAAGCTGCTGGGGAGAGGTGGTGCAGGTGAAAATCCCAGCACAGCTACTGAGGCTGCACATTCTTTCTCCAGAGGGGCCATAGTTGGGAAGGGGAAAGCTGGCACTGGGTGAGAGGCTTGGCTGGGGACCATCAGAGCAGAAGGGAGTCTCAGGCCAGAGGCATACAGAGAGGAGGCAGTGGAAGGGCACCAGGCCTGCCCTTTCTGAACCACTTCTCTGGAGTGAGAATGGATGTTATCATGAGAGCTACTGCTGTCCAATGGCACTGGCAGTTTCTTGCATTTGTGCTTCCTTTTCTCACAACCAGTGGATCTGCTCTGCATGGAAGGAGAATCTCTTTGAACATACAAATATGTAGGCTTGCTTCTGCTTTCTTGCAGTAGATAGGAGCTGTTGGGTGATGATAGGATCTTTTCTCAGAATTTATCAATGGGATTTCTTTCTTCCTTCTGTGTGTGGGCTGAGAGAGCCACTTTCATGACCCCTACTTGTTTAAAATCTTCAGAGGTCAGAGATGCCATCTGGGTATTGGGAGCTCAAAGTTCACATATCAGGGTGGCATCTTTGACTACAGTCAGTTCTTGCTCTGGCAGGGGGGATCTGAACCTTGGTGCTGCTATAGCTGCACTGGCTGAAGCCTGACACCCAGCTCAGTGCCTTGCTAGGCAAAGTCAGAGGGCTCCTTCCTCCATGTCTGTGGATGGCCCAGCAGTCATCATTTCTGGTCTACTAATGATGGGGATCTGAGAAACAGCTGGCAGTGCCACCTCTGTCTGCTGGTTTTGTCTGTCATCTTCTTAGGATGAAGATGTAGTATTTGTACAGTATGTACACTTTATCTTCAAAGTGGGAAGGTTGTAGCTCTTCAGATATCTGATAATACTATTGATACAGTTTATTTGCTGATAGTATGGGCTATGTTGTTCTTTTCTTAAATTCTCACAAGACTCAGCATACATTGCTACTATTTTTCAATGTCTGGAAAGAAGAAAAGGCCTTCTGCTGATCACCACCATGCAGGGCTATGTTTATCCACATCACTTGCTTGTTTGATGATATTGGTCAGTGAATCAGTGACAATTGACCCAGATTTTTTTTATTTTGTTTACACTGGCATAACATGTTGCAAGGTCATTGACTCCTTCTGTGGCTCCTCTAAGCAGGGTCCACTGAACTTGCTTGAGATGCCACAGTAATGTAAGGCTCCTGGGAGCTGCTGCTTCCTAGACTTCCATAGCCACTGGAAGCGCTCATGTGAACTGGCTCCAAGAGAAGCTTGCAAATTTGTTCTTGTAATTCTGTTATGTCTTTGTCATTATTCATCTTTTTTATTCTGGTGGCAAAAACATCCTCATTTAGTGGACCCATTTGAAATTTATGCCAACCAATAATGAAAGAAACTGGCTCCATGGGTTAACAAAGCTGAACTACTGGAATCCAGTGTGATGTAATTTCCATCTTGAGTGCAAAATGTAATGGGTGGATGTTCAAAGGGAGGCTGGCCTGCATACTTTAAGGCTTTCTGGTGCACAGCAACCATCAGAGCATGATCTTCTGGGTACAGGTACATGAGGATGGATGTTCTGACCAGATTCTGAGGGAGGTAACCACCAGAGGCATTGCCCTTTCATCTACTTCAAGAAAAATACACCCTGTGCTGTGTGTTGTGGTAAATATTCTTTTATCCAATAGAATCTGAGGAGTTTCATAACCAGAGTGAATCTTTTAAACCAGTGTGAGAGAGCAAGTCTCGGTCTCTGGTTGCACAGAGCTGTGATGCAGATCAAATAGGGGATAATCCAGAATGAGTGGTAGTACTTCTCTTGCACTCTGTCTTCACCTCTGTGGATCCTTCAGAAAAAGGATTTTACTGGAACATAGTCACACTGGGGAGGATTTTGGGTCCAGTTGTTCCAGAAGGGACACTGAGCATGGGCAGTATGTGAGTAGAATATCCTCAAATCCTGAGGGGTGAGCAGTTTGACAAAATGAGAGGACTCCAAGAGAACTCTTTTACAACTCAGGATCAAAGTAACATATTCAGAAATGTGCACTAACCTTCCAGATAGAAATGAAAAAAACTGCCACAAAGGTATCTGTGTTTTTGGAAGTGTGTTCTGAAGCAATAGTGGCCAGTTTCTTGAGACTGTACATGGCCACATCTGCTTGAGGTGCTCCATTTTGACTGAGATTCAGGAAAAACTCACTGCCTGCACACTGTTTACACTGTGAAGGGTGTAAGTGAGGGCATCCAAGGTGCTTGGTTTACTGTGTCTCTCAGAAGGGAAGTATTTTTCATTTCCTGGACAGCCATCATGAGTTCTTCAGAAACTCCGTTTAAACCTTGCTGTTCACCGTCACTGCCACCCACATACTCCCCCAGCAGCTGGCACTGCTGGCTTCATGTCATATCTGATTCTCCACTGGCCTGTGATCCCTGAACTCCCCCAGAGTCCTGGGATTTCCAGCCAGGCATCTCAAGGTCTTTGCAGCAGGCCATTTTTGGCTTGCCTGCCCCCAATTCTGTCACCTGCTTCTTTATTATGGAATCAATGTCAACAACTTGTTTTTCATTCTAGTCCCTGCCATTGCACTGGAGAGAAGGACTGGTCATCACAATTAACTAACCCATTCGTGTTCACCTGGAGGTACTCTTCTCTCCGGTATTTGCAGAAATTCTTGGACTATTCCCATCGCAGGAGGTCCAGCCAGCTTTTTTAACGTAGAGCATGTTCTTCAATAAAAATAGCAGAGAATATTATCCAAAGAACTAGAGTATGACTCTCTAATTTCAAAGTCTTAATAAACAAATATGTATGTTTATGTGTGTGTTTGTGAAGATAAATGAAGCACTAGCTACAGAATTATTGCTGAAACAATTTGGAGGTATGTGTCTCTAAATCAAGCAGAAAGATTTTGTTAATAAAGAATCTATTACATTATAAGAAGCCATTTTTCCATGAAGAGATAATTGCAGGACAGAATAATTATTTTTTTATGTAAACCCAGATGAATGAATTCTCCCAGACATTACAACATGATCATTAGAAAAAGTATACCTCTCAGTATTATCCTTACTGTGCATAAATCATTGACTAGTAATCAAAGAAATCAAAGGAATTAGTTGGGCCACCATATTTGAAATATATTTTGATGGAATCAAAGATAAATTTTATAGAACATTTTAAAAATAAAATATGCTCATGTATGTGTGAATATTTACCTGTCTTCATAAAGACTGTAACTTTCTGACAGAAGATCTTCCCTACTCATTCTTCTTTTTTGCTTATTATTTTGAAATAAATTCAAACTTAGAGGAACAGTTGCAAAAATAATACAAATCCCATACACAGAACTCTAGCATACCCCAACCCCCCTCCACCAATACCCCAATCTACCAACTTTAATATTTTGTCACTTTACCATTTTTGTCTTTCCCTCCCTCCCTCCCTCCCTATCATCCATCATCTATTGCTCTGCTTCTGGACCTATGAGAGTAAGTTGCACACATCCTTGAACAAATAATATAATTCACATATACATTTCCTATGAACAAGAATGTTCATTTATGTAATCACATTAAGTGTAGTTAAGAATTTCAAGAAATTTAACATTGATACGAAGCTTACATTCTATATTTCATTTTTTCCCCTCATGTCCCAATTGTGTCCTTTTGAGCCTTTTCTCCTCTATTGTTAGATCTTGTCCAGGATCATCTATGGCATTTAATTGTCTATTTAGACTGTCTTTTTTTTCAATTGTGGAACATATCTACAGCATAAATCTTCCTATTCCAACCCCCCCCCAAGCATTCCATTTAGTGGGATCAATCACATTCATAATCTTGCAATCCCATCACCTTCCCACCATCCATTACTAGAAATTCCCGTACACCCTAACAGAAACCCTACACTTATTCTTAATTCCCATTGCCCCTTCTCACACTTCTCATAACCCATATCTACTTTTCATCTCTATGATCGTATTCTCTGATACTTTCTTTGTGTTTTTCCATGGGGCTTAAATTTAACATCTTAAGTCTATAACAGTCTTGTTTTCTTCTTAACTTCAATAGGACACATAAATTATGTCCCCATACTCCTCCATTCCCCCACCTTTATGTAGTTCTTGTCAAAAATTACATATTTTGTACTGAGTCCAAAACCACTCATTTATCATTACACTTTATATATTTAGATCCTGTAGGAAGTAAATAGTGGATTTACAAATCAAAAATGTAGTAGTACTGGTATTTATATTTACCATGTGATCTTTACTGGAATCTTTATTTCTTCATGCGGTTTTCAGTCAATTTTTTAGTGTCTTCCTTTCAGCCTGCACAATTCCCTTTAGCATTTCTTATAGGACTCCCACTACTGGTGATGAAATCCCTCAGCATTTGATTATCTGGGAATGTTTTCATCTCCCCCTCATTTTTGACCTCCAGGTATTTATGAATTTTCTAAGTCTGATGGTTATTGACTTCTATTTGTATTCTATTGTGGTCAGTTAATGTGCTTTGAATAATTTCATTTTTTTTAAATTTATTGATGCTTGTTTTATGTCCCAGCCTATGGTCTATTCTGGAGAAAGTTCCATGATCACTAGAGAAGAATGTGTATCCTGGTGATTTGGGATGTAATGTTTTATACATGTCTGTTAAATTTCTCTATATTTCTCTCTCCTTTCTTTGTTTCTTCGTTGGTAGGGCTCTCTTTAGTATCAGAAGTAGGGCAGGTCTTTTATTAGCAAAATCTCTCAGCATTTGTTTGTCTGTTAAAAATTTAAGCTCTCCCTTAAATTTGAAGGAGAGTTTTGCTGGATGAAGTATTCTTACTTGGAAATTTTCTCTCTCAGAATTTTAAATATGTCATGCCACTGCCTTCTCATCTCCATGGTGGCCTCTGAGTAGTTACTACTTAATCTTATGTTGTTTCCTTGTATGTGGTGAATTGCTTTTCTCTTGCTGCTTTCAGAACTTGCCTTCTCTTCAGTATTTGACAGCCTGATCAGAATATGTCTTGGAGTGGATTTATTTGGATTTATTGGGAATGTATTTATTTGGATTTATTTGGAGTTTGCTGGGCATTTATGCTTTGTGTATTTTATTGTGTAGAAGGTTTGGGAAGCATTCCCCCAAAATTTCTTTGAATATTCTTTCTAAATCTTTACCCTTCTCTTCCCCTTCTGGGACACCAATGAGTCTTTATTTGGATGTTTTATTTTATCTATCATATCCCTGAGATACATTTCAATTTTTTCAATTTTTTCCCCATTCTTTTTTGTTCTTTCATTTTCCATTCTGTGGTTCTCAAGGTCTGAGATGTTCAGCTTCCTCTAGTCTTGTTTATGACTATCCAGAATCTTTTAATTTGGTCAACAGTTTCTTTTATTTCCATAAGGTCATGTATTTTTTATTTATTCTTGCAATCTCTTCTTTATTCTTTTCCAGGGTCTTCAAGTCCTTTATATCCTGTGCCATGCTCTTCTTCATATCCTTTATATCCTGTGCCATGATCTCATTGTTTGTCTTTAGTTCTTTGGTTAATTGCTCCAAGTATTGTGTCTCCTCTGATCTTTTGATTTGGGTGTTTGGGTTTGGGTAATCTGTATTGTCTGTTTTTTCATATGCTTTAAAATTTCCTATTGTTTTGGACTCTTGACATTTGCTTTACTTGATAGTGTTCTATAGGATATGAAGGATTATTGAAACCCCAATGTCTAATTTGTCAGATCTACAGCTTGGTGGCATACACTTTCTCTAACTAGCCAGCAGATGGTGTCTGTGAGTCACCTATACTCCTCAAGCCAGTCCCCCCCAACTTTGTCTTTGTGGCGTATGGGGGGTCTGATTCTTCTGGGGTCCAATTGGTGCTTCAAGTTTGGGTGTGTTGATGGTGCTGTCTGCCCTGAATGTGGGATGTGTGTCTGAGTGGTTAGGGAGGAAGGGCAGCTTTAATAATCAAACCTCCCAGGTGTTCCTGGAGATTTAAGGCTCTTGCATGGGTCTAAACCATCATTTCAGTCTCACTCTGGATTGTCTCTGCTGATGACCTACAAGTCCTTGGTATTGGCATATGGTCCCTTGGATTTCCAAGTGGGTCCCTTTTCCAAGCCATGCCCTTCCAGGGCCTCTGCTTAGGGACAGTTGTGCTACATCATAAGTGCATGCTGTCCCTTAAGGGAAGTTCTGGACCACTGGGCCATATAGTGGCATTCCCAGCCTACTGCAAGGATGGCTATTTGGGACATGTTAATTTCCCCCTTTTTGCACAGCTCTGCCTTCCCAGCTCTGGGACAATTAGCTGTGGGTGCATGAAAGGCTGTAGTCCACATCTGATACTGTGGCATGTGCACATGATGCTGGAATCACTTCCCATCACACTGGGTTTCTTGGTGCAGCTCTGGGCTGTGGTGTAAGTGCCTGGCAGAAGCATTTCCAGCCCACCAGGAAGATGGCTGCAACGGGTGTGGTTATTTTCCCCTTTTGGCTCACCACTACCTTCCTAACTCTGAGACAATTAGCAACAGGTGTGCAAAAGACTGTCTTCCACACCAGATATTGAGGCATTCACACAGCCCATTCCTGCTGCACTTCACTGTGTGGTTCTCATTTCCATATCTGCAGCCACTTTTGTTTTTTTTTTTTTAAATATCTAGTCTACCTCCAAACACCAACCCACAGTTTCCCCACACCACAGTGTGGCTTCCAGACATTCAGAAGGTTCACTCACTCATTTCAGAACACAGACTCCTGGTTTTACCAAGTGTACAGTCCCTGTGGATTTAGCAGACCTTGTCCAGCTGGTGCATCGCTGGAACTGGTGTTCTGGGTCACTCTCTGGCTTTTATCTAGTATTTTTCATGGTGGTGTTTTTTTGCCCTGTCTCTCCTAGCCACCATCTTAGGTTCTCTCTCACACATTCTTCATAGCTTCTATCTGACAAATACATAATGATTACATAATTACATATTTCAATCATTTCATGTCAGTAAGATCTCATAATATTTGTCCAATTGGGTCTTGCTTTTTTCACTCAACATGATGTCTTAAAATTCATGCATGTGATAGCCTATGTCAAAACTTCATTCCTTTTTATGGTTGAATAATATTCCACTGCACATATATATGGCATATTGTTTATCTATTCATTTGACAGTGGGCATTTTGGTTGCTTCCATCATTTGACAATTGTGAATTATACTGTGTTCCAGTTTGCTAATTCTGCCATCATGCAAAATACCAGAAATGGATTGGCTTTTATAAAGGGGAGATACTTGGTTCCAAATTTACAGTCTGAAGGCCATGAAAATGTCCAAATCAAGGTATCAACATGAGCATACCTTCACCAACCCATGGCCAGTGCTGTCTGGGAAACCTCTATTAGCTGGGAAGTCACTGGCATCTGCTTGCTCCCAGGTTGCATTTCAAAATGGCATTCTCCAAAATGTCAGCATCAGCTTTCAACAGCCATCTTCAAAATGTTTCTCAGCTACAGCTGTTCTGAGGTCCTTCTGTTTGTGAGCTATTTTATAGGACTCCAGTAATCAAATCAAAACCCACCCTGAATGGGTGGGCTCCACACCTCCATGGAAATTATCCAATCACACATTTCACTCACATTGATTGAGTCACATCTCCATGGAAACAAAGGATTTCAACCTAATCAACCCTAACACTTCTGCCCCCACAAGATTGCATTAAAGAACATGGTGTTTTGGAGGACATAATACATCCAAACCGGCATATACTACTATGAACATTGGTGTGCAAATATCTGCTCAAGCCTTGACTTCAGTTTTGTAGGGTGTATAAACAGAAGTGGGATGGCTTAGTTAATATGGTAATTCTATACTTACTTTCTGAGGAACCTCCAAACTATATTCCATAGCAGCTGTACTATTTTACATTTCCACTATAAAAGAACAAGTGTTCTCTTTTCTCCAGATCCTCTCTAACACTTATTTTGTTTGTTTGTTTTTCATAGTAGGTATTCTATGGGTGTGAAATTTTACCTCATTGTACTTCTTGTATTTAATTTCATTGACATTGTTCACATACCAATTATCAAAAGATCCAAAGTGCACAATCAATTGCCTACAGTACCATCATACTGCTGTGCATCCATCACCACAATTTTTTTCCAATTTTTAGAACATTTTCATTACTACAGAAAAGAAATAAAGACAAAAAATAAAACTCAATTTCTCCCTTACCCACAACCACCCCCCTCAATTATTGACTCATAGTATTGGAATAGTACATTTGTTACTGTTGATAAAGAATGCTAAATTACTATTAACTCTAGTACATAGTTTGCAATAAGTATATATTTTTTCTCTATACACCCCTTTTATTATTAGCTTCTAGTTATAATGCCATACATTTGTTCTTGTTCATGAAAGAGATTTCTAATATTTGTACAGTTAATCATGGACATTGTCCACCACAAGATTCACTGTTTTACACATTCCCATCTTTTAACCTCCAACTTTCCTTCTGGTGCATACGTGACTCTAAGCTCCCCCTTTCCATCACATTAACACACCATTCAGCACTGTTAGTTATTCTTACAATAACATGCTAGCATCACCTCTGTCTGCTTCCAAACCCTTAGAATCAACCTAGTTGAACATTCTGCTCACAATAAGCAACTGTTCCCAATTGTATAGCTTTGTTCTATATCCTGTTTACTTATATTTCATGCCTATGTGTTTGTATATTATAACTAGTTCATATCAGTGAGACCATGCAACATTTGTCTTTATGTGTCCGACTTATTTCATTCAATGTAATGCCCTCAAGTTTTCTTCATCAACCAGTTTTTACATATTTATGTTTCTCCACCATCACAACTATCTGTATAAGGACATTTCCTTTTCTTCCACAAAGAAGGGGGAAGAGTCAAAGAAGGTAGAGAGACAAAAGAAAAAGAAAAAGAAAGAAATAAAATCATGACAGCTAAAAAGCAATGAAAGAAAAAATAGAATTAAACTAAAGTAGAATAAGAGTCAGACAACATCAGCAATGCCAATAGTCCCATACCCTCCATTATGGCTCCCTCTTACAGGCATTTAGCTTTGGTATATTGCCTTTGTTACATTAAAGGAAGCATAATACAAAGTTTCTGTTAACTAGAGTCTCTATTTGCATTCATTGTATTTTCCCCAATCCCACCCTATTTTTAAAACCTTGCAATGTTGATATTCATTTTTTCTCCCTCATGTAAAAATATATGTGTACATTTTATCACAGTTGTTGAATACTGTAGGTTTCACTGAACTATACAGTACCAGTCTTTATCTTTCCTCTTTCCTTCTTGTGTCCCACATGCTCCTAACCTTCTTGTTTCAACCATACTCACCATCATCTTTGTTCAGTGTGGTTACATTTCTGTGCTACCATCATGCAAGATTGTGTTCCAAACCTCTCACTCCTGTCTCTTCCTATCTGTCTCTAATGCTCCCTTTAGCATTTCCTGTTGTGCAGGTATCTTGTTCACAAACTCTGTCATTGTCTGTCAGAGAATATTTTAAATTCTCCCTCATATTAGAGTGACTGTTTTGCTAGATATAGGATTCTCAGCTGGAGGTTTTTCTTTTTCAGTATCTTAAATATATCACACCACTTCCTTCTTGCTTCCATGATTTCTACTGAGAGATCCACACATAGCTTTATCAAGCTTTCTTTGTATGTGATGGACTTCCAAGGGGAAGGCAACTCTCTATTTCAAATCTAACATGGATGTATTAATCCTTGAAATTTTAGCCATGGCCTCATGCCAGGCAATCTTCTTTGGAAATTGGTCCCAGAGATTATGAAATGTTGCATTAACAGCAATCCCTGATATAAGAGGTGCCATGGCATTATCAGGGTGAAAGGCAGGGGATTCTCTCCTGTGTTTGTTTTCAGAGGAGCTTCCTCATATACTTGTGAGACATAATTTCCAGGTGAATTTTCTATTTGAACAGAACCTGAACAGAATTTTAGGTCAATTTATCTACTTCAAAAATAAAAATACATGCACAGAAAAAATTAAACAGAAGTTATCTCAAGGGAAAAAATATTAGATCACAGAAATTTCAGGTTTCATATACAGTGTGCACATTATTGTGAGAAAAACTTGAGGAAGAAAATTTCTAGACAGACAATGACGGAAAGTTTTTCACCCACTTTGACTCCTGGTATGTATTAATGGCTAAGTCAGAGTGTTTTAGCTTATCTAAAAATAATGGAGATATTATTAGACATATATGCATATACATATCATATATGCCTTACTTGATAGAATTTTATAAATGGAAATATAGAATTGATGGAATCAGAGTCATCAAGCAATGTACATATATTGAAAGTATGATTTGGGGAAGAAATTTGATTAAATAATCTCTTAAAAACAAGATTCCAAAAAGTAATAATGCATGGTCATAATATTAATACACATAAGCTTTTAGCTACTGATCTTTCATTTATAATAAATAGTATTGGATAGAAAAGTAGAGTAAATCATGCATTAAAACTCTCTATCATTGTTTATTGCATAACTAGTTTTTTTGTTTGTTTTGTTTTGCTGGAATTAAACAAATTTAAGAATATAGAGTTATGTTCATCATCTCTGGACTCACCCATTCATTGTAGAATCATAGAGCAAACAATATTAAATTGTTGTTCCTTCAGGTAAGTTACTTACCTTTCTGTGCCCTTTTACTCATCTAATAAATGTGTACAATAGCAATAGCTATGGCACAATATTTTCATGTGGAGAAATGTGTTAATGAAGGGAATTATTTGTAACAGTTCATATACATATATATGTATATATATACACACACACACCTATATATGATGTTCTATTATATAATATCCAAATTATATAATTTATATTTGACCTAATTTATATTTCACAGTCAAACTAAGATTATTTAGTCATATTTTGCAAACAACTCTTTAGCATGAATTTCTAGAATAACTACACTCTTATTTTTTTTAAGTGCCAGATTGTTGTTATAAACAAAAATGGTTTTGAGGTCATATATGCTAAGTATCATCTTTGATGTCTCAACAGATTCCAGCAGCTGAATGGTAGTATGGGGAGTAGGAATAACACAAATGTGCTGGACTTCATCCTTATGGGATTGACAGATTATGAAGACATCCAGTGGGTCCTCGTTATGCTATTTCTCCTGATATATCTAATAACTGTGCTGGGAAATGCAGGGATGATACTGATAATTCACCTGGATCTCCTGCTTCACACACCCATGTACTTTTTCCTCAGTCACCTGTCATTCATTGACCTCAGTTACTCAACAGTCATCATCCCTAAAACCTTAGAGAATTTACTGACTTCCAACAAGTATATTTCATTCACAGGCTGCTTCACCCAGATATCTTTTTTTTTCTTCTTGCTTGTCACTGAATTTTTCCTTCTCTCTTCAATGGCCTATGACCGCTATGTAGCTATCTGTAACCCTCTAAACTACCAGGTTGTTATGTCCACGAGACTCTGCCACGCCCTCATCACTGGGTCCTACATTATGGTTTTTTTTGAATCATTAGTTATTGTTCTTTACATGAAAAGCTTGCGTTTCTGCAAATCCAATGTTATCTATCACTTTTTCTGTGACTTAATGCCAATGTTAGTCCTGTCCTGCACTAACACTCATGACACTGAAATCATGATATTCGTTCTCGCTGCTTTAAACGTAGTGATGTCTCTTATCACAATCTCTATATCCTACAGATCCATTCTGTCTACTATCCTGAAAATTAATTCTACTTCAGGAAAGCACAAAGCCTTCTCTACTTGTGCCTCCCACCTCCTGGGAATCACTGTCTTTTACATCACTACAGTTTTTACTTATTTAAAACCAAAGCTGTCCTACTCCTTGGGAAAGGATCAAGAGGCCTCTGTGTTTTATACTATGGTGGTGCCCATGCTGAATCCATTCATTTATAGTCTTAGGAACAAAGAAGTGAAAAATGCTCTCATTAGATTAATGCAGAAGAGAGACAGCTCCAGGCAATTGAAATGACAGCAATGATGACATTTTTCTTTCTTTCCTATTTGGATATTTATTCTCTAAATATGGTACCATCCTTTGATTAGTTTGAATTTCTGTTGAGCCATTCTCTATTTGATCACAGATAATCTGGAACATTTCCAAGAATGTGTTTTAAAAGCTCTACATAGTATATAGAAGCCATAAAATACTTTAATCCTGTATTTAAGTATATGTGTTTTTAAAGCAAACATAATGAGTAAAAACTTAAAATGAGAGATATCTTTAAAATTACATGATAGAAATCCCCATGCATAGTCCAATATCAGAGAATTTTACCATAAAGAGCTTTGTCAGAAGTCCTTCCATTTATTCTATAGAGAATATGTATATTTATAGCATAGTTTTGAAAGTTCTGGTTTGGACTAGAAAATCTAGGGTTAAATCCCAGAAATATCATCTTTTTAGCTATTTATCCCTTATTAAGTCACTGAAAGTTTAATCTAGTTTCCTTAGCTGTTGAAAATAAATAATTCTAAATCCATACAGCAAATTTACAGATTATATCAAAATGATGAGTGGAAAGAATTTAATGCAGTACTAATAAATTTTGGTGACAATCATCAGAAAATTTATATTCTTGCAAAGTTTTGAATACACAATAGATTTTGTTATGAAAATGTTCACTGGTAATTTATAAATACTTTGGGTAATCTTATTCATAAATAAATGGCTAAAAAGAAAAAAAACACTTTAATATTTGGTTGTAGCAAATAGTAAAACATGATAGAATTAAGTTACAGAAAAAAGCTTATGTGAGCATTGAAGAAAATTTGGAAAATATTTTGAATTATTAAAGAATACAGATATATCCTAACCATTTTTGAGGGTTTTGTTCATGGTATTCTAGATTAATCACATGTATATATTACATATATGTATACATTTTATGTCATTTTCTATTTTTATTTTTGCATGTTTTGTTTTCCACTCATCATTATAAACTTCAGTTATTCCTTTGACATTTAAACTTGGGAGATGCCTATTTTCTTGAAATATGAGTTAAAACAAGAACCCCAACTTGCAATGTGTTAAGCCCTGAGGTTTTTAAAATTCATCAGGTTAAATATGTCCATGCAGTTATCTTTCTTCTGTGTCTACCTCAACCATCTGAAATTATTATTTCTTTTTGTAATTTTGATAAGGTTAAAAAAATCATTTCCTTTTGCCTGTATTCTGTAAGTATACATTCTTTAAAAACATAAAATTTTGAGTTAGATTCTTGGTTCATTTGTTTTAAGGAATTTTAAAAAAGAAATGTTGCAAAGCCAACAATTGATAATGATTGAATCCAAATTTTGTTACAACTTACATATTTTTATTAGGTTCATTGCTAATATTTCCTTTTAAAATGTCTCTATGCTAGGGGAATTGCAATTTTAAATTTCTATACTACTCAAGAAAATGTTTTATGCATTTTCCTATATTTGATTATTTGTATTTAAACTTAAGCAATGATTATTAGATATGTTTTTTTCCCTTCAATTGATTTGTTGTCTTTTAATTTATATTAAGGGTTCCTTCATAGAATTACATTTCCTCATTTTTTTAAAATAAGTTTGAAATATGTAAATAAATTCAACCTCTGTTTTAGGATTAAAATTTTAATGAATTATCACAAGTTCATCACTGTCAATTAATCTAATCAAATTTTAAAATGTGTGCTATTTTCCTCTGCATCCTGAATTCATGTAAAAGTTTTGACTTACAATAAATAATATCCAAATAAAATACTGTATTAAGATTGAATTTTTCTCTGAACTCTGTTGTATATAGAATTATGTTTATTGCAATTTTTTGTTTTGTTTTGTTTGTTTGCCTATGCCTACTCCTTGATAGACATTGAGTTTTTAATAAATTATCTTTTTAACTACCCTCTCATCTTGTACATGCATTCTGTCTTTCCTTATATGTATAGGCACTTTACATTTTCTAGTGCTTTTATGAACTGTGCTGGCATTACTTTCCTTTATGTACATTTTTATGATCTAGAAAATGAATTCTGTTGGTTCTTGTAGGCAATGATGGTCATCAGATTTTCTAATTTTCACTCTGTAATAAATTCTGGAATTGTTTATGTTTTAATTAAATTGAACCTTATTGAATGTTCTGTTCTCCTTAATCATCTATTGCCCAATCTTTGCTCACTTTCTAGCTCCTTGTAACCTATAATTTCAAGTTTAATTTTCAGTTTGCTCATTATAGTAAGTTCATATTAGTGAGACAACACAATATTTGTCCTGTTTTTCTTTATTTTGCTCAACACAGTGTCCTTAAGTTTCAGTCATATTTTTGCATGCCTCATAATTTCATTCTTTCTGCAGCTGCACAATTTTCCATTTATTTATACACCACAATTTGCCCTTCCCCTCATCAGTTGATGGACCCTTGGTCCCCTCCATCCATTGGCAATTGTGAATAATGTCACCATAAATATTGGTTGCAAATGTCTATTCAACTCCCTATTCAGTTCTTCTGGTATATACCTAGTTAGATTTGCAGGATCATATGGTAACCCTATATTTAGCTTCCTGTGGAACCACCACACTGCCCTCCAGAGGGTCTCATAATTCTACTTCCCAACCAACAGTACATAGATATACATCTTTCTCCACATCTTCTCCAGCACTTGTAGTTTTCTGTTATTTTTTTAAAGATTTATTCATGCCCCATATAATCTATCCTAAGTGTACAATCAATAGCTCCTGATAGAATCACATAGTTACGCATTCACCACCACCACAATCTATATAAGAAATTTCCATTTCTTCTGGAAAGAAAGAAGAAAAGAAAACTTCAAACCTTTTCCTTATATCCCCCCTTATTAACATTTAGTTTTGGTATTGCCTTTGTTACAAACAATGAAAGAATATTTCAATGTTACTGTTAACTATAGACCTCAGTTTGCATTAATTGAATGATATTTTATACCATTCCATGTTTAATACCTTGTAATAATGATCTATATTTGTTTTCATTCATGTGAAAACTTTCTTATATTTGCACATTTAATCACCATCATTGTCCACTCTGAGTTTGGCTAAGTTTTAAAGTCCCAGTTTCTATCCTCTATCTTTCCATCTGTTGCGATTCATAAGCATTTGTGTTTTTTTAGAAAATACTCTTTTTGACTAATTTAACATCTTGTGCATGCTTTGCAACTTTTCCTTATATTTATAGGCTTTTACATTTTATGGTCTTTTGTATAAACTATGTTGACCTTACTTTCATTTGTGTACATTGCTATGATTTAGAAAATATATCCCTTTGGTTTGTGTTAGTAATGATGGTCAACAGGTCCTCTAAATTTTCAGAAAATAATAAGTTTGAGAAATGCTTATGTTTCTGTTAAATTCAGACTACCCATACTCAATATATTCTAGAAAGCATAAGTGATTTTATTTAAAAATATAATATAGATGTTGCACAATATGAAAACACTAGACTATTTATGTTGTCCCTATTTTATCCCTATTTATATCATTGTATATCATATTTTATGTAAGGTTGGGTCTGAGGTAGTTTTGAGACCAAATCCTTGTTTATGGTGGTATTATAAAAGTTGAACTCTTTAAACAATGATAGAGAATGTAAGACTGGAGCAGAGCATAGCATATTATGAGCAACAGTTTTTGTTTACAAATGTTTGATGTTATATAATCATGGTATAAAATAGATTATATTTACTGAGGACCTCATGCCAAACAATATTCAATGTGCTTTAAATCAATAATTAGCATGGATTATGTTCACAAGATATCTCTTTTTATTATCTGAAATTTCATCTAAAGTAATGGAAAACATCCTATTACTTGTTCAGGCAAACATTTAAGAGTCATTCTGGCATTTTCTTTATGTCTGACACCTCCCTCCAAGTCCATGAGTATATCATATTGATACTGTGTGCAGAATATGTTTGGAGTGTGACTATTTTCAACACCTCCTCTGCCATCTCCCTGGCCAAAAGACCATCATCCCAATCTTTTAATTACAAAAGCCTTCTAGATTACCTCCCTGCTTTCTGCCTTATCCTTCTTGAGTCTAATCTCAGTGTGGAGCCCAGAATTTTACTATTAAAAGTTAAGATGGATCATATCACTTCTCTCCACAATAACTACAAGAATTCCCTTTACACTAAGAGTAAAAATTAAAAATTTTACAGGAGCCTCCAAATGCAAAACGATTTTGCCCTTCCCCCTGAATCCTATGAACTCATCCTTTATCACTGTGTCCATCATGCTCACTTTGGAGTGGCCACACTGACTTTCTCACACTTCCTTATACACATTAGTCCTGATGTTGCCCAGAAATTTTCCCTTCTCTTCTTCCTGAAATTCCCTTCCCCCAGATAACTGTGTGAATCTTTTCTCATTCTCTTCCTCAAAAGGCCATGCCTTAGTGCCTATTTAAAATAGCCACTGCCCCATCCCTCATGCATGATGCATTTGTTTTCCATATGCAATTTCCCCTCTTAATAGTCCATATATTTTGTTTATGCCTTTTTTCCTCTCTGCTTTCCTCCATTACAAGAAGTCTATGAGCACAAGTTTTTTTTTTGCCAATTTTATTCAATGCTCTATCCCCAGCACCTAGAAGTGTGCTTCAATAGATAGATTTGAATGGCTGAATTTTACAAATGGTGGATCTCAGGCAGAGAGAGATTAAGGAACTTGTTCATGGTCAGGCAACAGCTTGAAAGACAAGTTCATATTTGAACCCAGGCAGTCTGAATTTAGAACTCACGTTCTTGATCACCACTCTATGGTATGACTGTTTTTCTACAAAAGTATGCTACACTTATCAGAGTTGCAAAAGGTAATCCATTGCTTTATTTTAAAAAAAATAACAAAAATATCCAGGTTCATTGAGAGTTGTCTATTGCTGGCAGGCATTATACAGAAATTCGGCAATACCATCTAAATCTTTTAAAACATACATCTATAATCCTTTTTCAGAAAGGAATACCTTTGTAAAGGAAACAAACATTTAACAGGTGATTTGATTGGGCTGTGGAGAGAACCTCTATTAGTCCAGTACAGGCTGCCCTGGGTAAGAAAGGTATTCAGAAACAGAATGGCCCAAAAAACAGGGGAATGTATCATCCTTGGATATAACAGTGCAGACTTTGCTAAATAGGTTTTTGGGTGGCTCTTTTACATGGAGCCTTAGAATACAGGTTTCTTCTCTGTTGTTGCTCTACTCTCTCTCAAGACGTTGTCCTCTTCTGCATGTATCAATAGGTTTCATATAGTAATCTGTCCATATTCAAGTCTGAGAGAAATGTGAGGTTTTCACATTAGGAAAAGAATCCCCCCTTTTTTTCATGTGGAGTGATTTTAAGGAAAAAATTCATTTTTCTTGAATTGATATAGGGCTGTTCATGTTACTAGCTTTTCATCTAAAGGCATGATTTTGTATTTGAAATATATTTAAGTGGTTATTGAATTCTACATTAGCAGTCATGTTTCTTTCAGTATTTTAAAAATGTCTTTTTCTGGCTTCTGACTTTTTTAATGATGTCTGCAATAAATCTCATGGTTTTTCTTTTACATGGATATGTATGAACCTTTGACTTCCTTCTTAAATTTCTACTTATCTTTGGTTTTCAGCAAAGAGAGCAAAAAATCTAGATGTGGTTTCTGTTTGTTTGCGAATATATTTAAACTTTTTGGGTCCTTTAGCATTCATGAAGAAGAGGTTTGATGTCTTTCCCTAATTTTAGGAAAGTTTTGGTTGTTATATCCTTAAATATTTCTTCCTATGCACTCCCTTTATTTTTGTTGTAGTACCCTAACTATATGTATTGTACCATTTGATATTTTCCCACAGCTCTTGGACACTTTTTATCCACCATTTTATTTTTTATTGTTTCTTCTTTTTTCCTGTTTCTTTACTTACTATTTGCTTGCCATCAAGTTTATTGATTCTTTCCTCATTTGTGTAGACTCTACTGATGATCCTATTGATGGAAATTTTGTTTCTTATATTGCATGTGTGCTTTTTAACAGTTCTATTTCTGGCATTTCATTGGATACTACATTACAAATTCCATCCCTGTGATGAAAACTCTCATCCATGCATGTTATATAGCCTCTCCACTAGATCTTTTAATATAGTAATTGCCAATGCTCTTTGATCAAACACTGGTGGTTGAATAATTTGGTTTTATTATTCATTGCACTGAAGAAGAGCACATGTCATGTGAAAATGTGAATTTTCTAAATAAAAGGGTTTTAGAATTATAGGTATTATAGGATTTAGGCTTTGCTTGGGAAACTAGGTAGAGGGAATAAAGAAGCAAAGATTTTCTATTAGATTTGATGATACCAGAAGCAGGAGCAATTTTATGATTGGGCATCTCAATAAATTTTATCTATCATATTACTCAATAAAGTAATAATAACTCCTCATTTAGTAAGAAAGGAGGAGCATACCCCCTACATGGGACCTGACTCCCAGGGGTGTAAATCTCCCTGGCAATGAAGAGTATGACTCCCAGGGATGAATGTGGACCCGGTATTGTGGGACTGAGAGTATCTTCTTGACCAGAAGGGGGATGCAAAATGAGATGAAAAAGTTTCAGTGGCTGAGAGATTTCAAATGGAGTCAAGAGGTCACTCTGGTGGACATTCTTATGCACTATATAGATAACTCCTCTTAGGCTTTAATGTATTGGAAATAGCTAGAAGTAAATACCTGAAACTACCAAACTCCAACCCAGCAGTCTGGACTCCTGAAGACAATTATATAATAATGTAGATTACAAGGGGTGACAGTGTGATTGTGAAGACCTTGTGGATCACACCCCCTTTATCTAGTGTATGGATGAGTGGAGGAATGGGGAATAAAAGCTAAAGGACAAATGGGGTGGGATGGGGGATGATTTTGGGTGTTCTTTTTTCACTTTTATTTTTTATTCTTGTTCTGGTTCTTTCTGTTGTAAGGAAAATGTTCAGAGATAGATTGTGGTGATTAATGCATAACTATGTTATCATACTGTGGACAGTGGATTGTATACCATGGATGATTGTATGGGTATGTGAATGTATTCAATAAAACTGAATTGAATTAAAAAAAAAAAAAGGAGGAGCAGAATATTTAGTATTTCATGGGTCGACTGAAGGTCTCCCAGCCTGTCTCCAATCTTTCTCATTTCTCTTTTGGTACAAATCTACAGGGAAGATATATGAGTGAATGCAACCCCAACCCCTCGAATCTAGGCTTGCTACTTTACCCAGTTAGCACTCTAACCCACAGTTGCCTTTACTAGTTTCTGTGAAATATATATGTATTCTTCATATGTGCTTACACAGTGGCAGATATTTCTTCCCACTCAGTGTCAAATGTAAAGAGTTTGCTTTCCCTTCTCCTCTTTAAAGGGTTTTTCCCTCCTTGTATTCAATTCTTGGATGTTTCAAGCCTATTTTCCTGGTTGACTTACAAAAACACATGGCTTTGAGGAATAATATCTTTTCACAATTTGTAGGGCTGTTGAAATGTTCTTTGCAGATTTTACATCCTAAATAGAAGTGGAAGGTCTATATTTCTTTTAAGTCTTATTCTTTGCTGTAATCTTCAATATCTCTTTTTTTTTGATAACTCCACACTTGCTTATACAATATATATCTGGGTTCTAGGACTGCACCTTGAAAATAATAATGGAACTTCTGAAACATTGTAGGTATAAACTGGTCCCATCCGTGTACTTTTACAATCTTCTTCTCTGTCTTCTTTTTTCACCTTTTCTTTGTCTTCACTACTGTCTTCAATATTGATCACTCACACTCAAAAACTGCAAACTACATATATCAATCAATTGAATACATTGTCAAAAACTGTGGAAAATAATTTTCTCATACATCCTACATAGTTTCCTTTATTGCTTTTATTCTGTAATTGTCAAAGTAAAGATCTTCATTACTTTATACTGTATTTTCTGGAGGCCTGTTAATGTAGTTAGCAAAGTAGAAAGATCATTCTGTTCTTTCATTCTATGTACACAAGTTCATAAAGAGGGACTCTGTAGCTAGGAAGCTTAGGTTTGAATCCTGGTATCAGTCCTAAGAGCTTGATAGACTTCAGAACATCCTTAGGGTTTATGTGACTCTGTTCCCTTAACAGTGATTATGGGTGATAATAGAACCACCTCTTAGAGTTTTGTGGGATAAATACCAATACATGCAATGCATTTATGTAATGTCAAGTAAAACAAAATCTGTTTGTAAGTACCAATGAATGCTACTATTACCAATTCCATGACTTGTCATTCATTGAAAAATATTTTCTGTATCACTGTGTGTTCCAGGTATGATGCTCTGTCCTAGGGATACAACAGTGGGGATAAAGAGACAAAATTCTTGGCTTTATGCCAATTGAAGGGCAGTGAAGTGGTGGCAGCTGGATAGTAAACAAATCTTCAACACAACAAATATTAAATAATGACTTTGCCAAATGATATGAAAGTGAGGTTCCATGGGGACAATAAATCAATGAATTCATGAATGAAAGAAAGATAATATGAGTTGAGATATGAACAGTGAACAGTTATTACATGAGATTTAAATATACCATTATTTCATATTGATGTTTGAGAGAGAAAATAATGGGAGACTGCTAGTTCTTACTGTACAGATTCTGCTTTTAGAGAAAAAAGTGGGAGGATAGTACAATTTCATGCATGTTAACTTGATGCATATTTTTGCTTGTTGAACTAATTATTGACCTTAATATTTTTAGGCATAAATGAGTGCATCCTTGCTCCTAGTGATCACCTCTTCCTTTCCTATGTAAAGATTATTTTTGTTAATCTGAAAAAAACAGTTAAAACTGATAAACCAGGGGACCAACTTGATTGAAACGTTACCTTAACAGTTTGAAACCCTTACATGAGTGGCAGAAGCCTTGAAAACAAGATCTTTGAGATTACTACAAAAATATTGATTGTAAAAGATGGATTATTTATAAATATTTTTGAAGCAGTATTTTTCCGTTACTCCAGAAATGATCTTCTCAAAAGATCATAATCAGGAAAGGAAATTTTAAGATTCTATGGCTTTGAGTAGTATAATTTCTTTATAAGAACAATATGTTGTTAAATTATAGTCATGTTGTGTCCCTGAAAATTTATTTGCTTGTTGTTTTTTAGAGGACTTTTGAGTATAATTTAAACCACCTGATATCACACATGGATTGTTCCAACAGAGATGTATAGGTTCCTTTGAATAGTTGATTCAAATCTGAGGTACTGAAAAATCATGTTATTGGTTCACAAACTCACACTTAAGAATTACCCTCCTTGATTACTTTGTCCTCAAGGGATTGACATGGTGGACCCACAGGACAAGCATCCCTTTTAGGAAAAGAATGCATTTAATTGAAAAAAAAGCAAATTTCCACTCTTCACTTGTCTTCAAATAAACACATGTTAAAACAAAAACAAACAATGCAGAATCAATGAAGCAGAAGTAGATGTGAGTTGAAGGTAATGTAAGATCATTTCTTGGAGATTCTTCACTTAGCATAAATTTAGGAATGATTATAAAAGCAAGTTCATTTCTCATGGACAGAGGATAAAGGCAACATAGAAACTGAGAAAGGATTTATCATCACAGGTACCACTAAAGTTAGACCAGTTTTGAGGTCCTGGAATATCGGTACATAGTTGCCAGTTTTAAGTTACTTTTTTTTAAATTTGTTCATAACTACCTTTGAATTTGTTTATATCCATTCCCAAAACTTTAGAACTAACTCAAAGAGAAGTTCTGTACAAATTAAGCATTAACTCCCAATTTCCTATTCCCAACACAGCCCCTGGTAATTTATATTCTAGACTGTGACCATATGACTTTGCTTACTGTAAATATTTCAAATCAATGAGATTGATGATACACTATTTGTTTTGTTTGTTTGTTTGTTTTTTGTTTTTTTTGCATCTTACTGATTTCACTCAACATGATGTCTTCAAGTTTCATCTGATTGTTGCATGTTTCAGGACTTCATTCATTTTTATGACTGAATAATATTCCATAATGTATATATTTCACATTATATTTACCAATTCATTGGTTGATGGACACTTGGGTTGCTTGCTTCCAATGTTTGGCAATTGTGAATAATGCCACTATGAACTTCAGGTGCTAACATCTGTTTGAGTCCCTGCATTCAATCCTTTTGAGTATATACAAACTAGTGGGATTGCCAAGTCTTATGGTGGTTCAAACTTAGTTTTCTGAGGAACAAACTCTCTTCCACAACAGCTGCACCATTTTACATTCTCGCCAGCAATGAATGAATGACCCTATTACTCCTCATCCTCTCTGACATCTGTTATTTTTCATTTTTGTAAGAGCAGCCATTCTAATGGGTGTTAAATACTATCTCATTGAAGTTTTGATTTGCATTTCCCTGAAGGCAAAATGATACTCAATTTCTTTCATTTTATCCATTTATATATCCTCTTCGGAGAAATATCTACTAAATTTTTTCTCCCATTTTTAAATTGGTTTATTTGTATCTTTCTTTTGGAGTTGTAGAATTTCTTTATATATTAATAGTAAACCATTAATGGATATGTGGTTTCCAAATATCATCTATTGAATAGATTGCTTTTCTCTTTCTTGATAATGACCTTTCAGTGACAAAAAAAAAATATTATTTCATGGGGTCCCTTTTATCTATTTTTTTTTTCTTTTGTTGCTTGTGATTTGTGTATAAGTCTAAGAAACCATTGCCTAGCACACAGTCCTGAAGAAGCTTACTTATGTTTTCTTCTGGAGTGTGATAGTTCTAGTTATTATATTTAGGTTTTTGATCTATTTTGAGTTGATTTTTATATGAAGTGTGATACGGGGGTCCTCCTTTTTTTGTGCCAGTGGAGATCCAGTTTTCCCAGCAACATTTGTTGAAGAGACTTCTTCCCCAATTGAATGTTCTTTTCCTCCTTTTCAGAAGTCAGTTGACCATAAACATGAGGGTTAATTCTGAGCTCTCAATTATTTTCCATTGCTCAATATGTCTGTCCTTCCACCAGTACCATGCCACTTTGAATAATGTGGCTTTGTAACAATTTTTCAGTAACAGGAAGTGTGAGTCTTCAAACTTCATTTCTCTTTTTCAAGATGGTTTTAACTATTCAGGGCCACTTACACTCCTATATAAATTTGATGATTGGCTTTTCCATTTCTGAAAAAGGTTGGAATTTTGATTGGGATGGTGTTGAATCTACAAATTGCTTTAGGTAGGAATGTCATCTTAATGATATTTAGTCTTCCAATCCATCAACACAGAATGCCATTATTGAGATCTTCTTTGATTTCTTTTAGCCAATGTTATGTAGTTATCTATGTACAAGTCTCCCTAGATATTTGATTTTTATTTCCCAGTGTGAATGGAATTTTTTTTCCTTGATTTCTTCTGCTGATTGTTCATTGCTTGTGTATAAAACCCCTACTACTGTTGTGTTTTGGTCTTGTACCCGACCACTTAGCTGAATTTTTTTGTTAACTCTAGGGGATTTCTGGTGGATTTTTCAGGATTTTTTGTATATAGGATCATATTGTATGCAAATAGGGAAAATTTTACTTCTTCCTTCCCAATTTGGATAGCTTTTTTTCCTTTCTTCCTTTTTTTTTATTTACAATGCTGAATAATAGTGGTGACAATGGGCATCCTTGACTTACTCCTGATCTTACAGGGAAAGCTTTTAGTCTTTCAGCATTAAATAGGATATTAATGGTGGGCTTTGCATAATTCCCTTTATCATGCTGAGAAAATTTCCTTCTATTCCTAATGTTCTAAGTGTTTTTATCAAGAAGGGTGCTAGATTTTGTCAAATGCCTTTTCTGCATCAATTTAGATAATTATCTGGCTCTTTTCCTTTACTGTGTTAACATGCTGTATTACACTAATTGATTTTCTTATGTTGAAATAATCATGCATACCAGGTATAAATCCCACTCGCTCATGATTTATAATTCTTTTAATATTCTGTTGGATTTGGTTTGCTAAGATTTAGTTGAGGATTTTTGCATGTACATCCATAAGATATTGGTCTGCTCTTTTATTGTGTATATTTATCTGTATTTAGTATGAGTGTGATGTTGGCCTTATGGAATGAATTAGGGAGTTCTCATTTTTTTGGAAGAATTTCAACAGAAATGGAATTGTCTTTTTGGAATTTCTGTTAGAAATCTCCTGTAAAACCATCTGGTCCTGGGAATTTTTTTTTTTTTTTTCCTTGTTGGGAGGTTTTAGATTACTGATTCAATCTCTTTAGTAGTATTTTGCTTGTTGAGGCAAACTATTTCCTCTTTAGTCAATGTAGGTACTTTGTGTTTTTTGAAGAATATGTCCATTTCATCTAGTTTATCTAATTTATTGACATATATTCTCCATGGTATCCTCTTATAATGTTTTTTTTATTTCAATGGAGTTGTTAATAATACCTGGTTTCATTTCTGATCTTTGTTTTTTGTGTTCTCTCTCTTTTTCTCCTTCCACAGTCTAGCTAAAGGTTTGTCAATTTTATTGATGTCTTCAAAGACCCAGCATTTGGTTTTGATGATATTCTCAACTGTTTTATTGTTTTCTATTTCATTTATTTCTGCTCTAATCTTTGTTAATTCCTTTCCTCTGCTTGCCTTGGGTTTAATTTGTTTTTCCTTTCCTAGTTCTTCCAGTTTTGAGGTTACATCTCTGATTTGAAGTCTTTCTCCTTTTTTAACATAAGCATTTATAGCTATAAATTTCCCTCTCAGCAATGTCTTTGCTACATCCCAAAAGTTTTGGTATGTTGAATTTTCATTTTTATTCATAGGTAGATATTACCTAATTTCACTTCTAATTTATTCTTTAACCCATTGTTTATTTAAAAGAATGCTAATTCCCACATATTTGTGAATTTTCCATGTCTCCCTCTGATAAAGATTTCTAGCTTCATTTCATTGTGGTTGGTGAACATATATGGTATGATTTCAATATTTTTGAATTTATTGAAACATGTTTTGTGACCTAAAATATGGTCTGTCCTGGAAAATGATCCATGTACACTCAAGAAGAATGTAAATTCTGTTTTTATTGTGTGAAGTGTTCTATATGTGTCTGTTGGTCTAGTAGATTTGAGAAACTATTCAAGTCTTGAATTTCCTTAATGAACTTTTGACTAGATGTTCTATACCTTATTGAAAATGGTGTATTAAAGTATCCTACTATTCGTGTAGAACCATCAATTCCTTCCTTCAAATCCATCAGTATTTAGTTCATATATGTTGGGGCTCTGCTGTTAGGTACATATGTTCTTAATTGCTATATCTTGTTGAATTGTCTCCTTTTTCATTATATAATGACCATCTTTGTCTCTCGTAATGGTTTTTGACTTAAAGTCTATTTTATCCAACATTATAGTTATCCCAGCTCACTTTTGGATACTACTTGAATGCTATATATTTCTTCATCTTTTCACTTTCAACCCACTTGTATCTTTGAATTTAAAGTGTGTCTCCTGCAGACAACTTATATTTGAGTCATGCTTTTTTATCCATTCTGCCAATGTCTTCCTTATGACAGGAGAGTTTAATCCATTTACATTTAAAGTCATTACTGATAATACAGAACTTTCTTCTGCCTTTTTGCTTACTAACTTCTGTAAGTCATACCTTTTTTTTTCTCACTTCCATTATTGCCTATTTATATTTATTTAGTTTTTTCATATTGTACCAAACTTAGTACCTTTCCATTTCTATCAGGATATAATTTTCATCAATTTTCCTTCTGGTTAGCATCAGATTAAAGTTTAACATTCTAAATATAGAACAATCATTATTGTTTTAATACCAACTGCAATTCAATAGGATGCATATATATTTTTCCTATACCCCTCTGTCACCCCCATTTTTAATTTTGTACCTGTTATCACTTAAATCTTTGTTCATTTTATGTCTAAAACCATAGATTTACCATTACCTTTTATGCATTCGGATTTTAGCACCTGTAGGAAGTAAAAAGTGGAGTTACATATCAAGCAATACACTACAGTCATACTGGCACTCATAGTTACACAAATGGTTACCTTTACTGCCACATCTTATTTCCTTATGCCTCTTTGAATCACTGTCTAGTGTTCTTTCCCGTCAGTCTGTACAACTCCATTTAGCATTACTTGTAAGGAATGTCTAGTGGTGATGTATTCCCTCAGCTTTAAGATCACCTGAAAAAGTCTTAATCTTGCCTTCATTTTTGAAAGAAAGTCTCACCAGATATAAAATTTTGGGTTGGCAGCTGTTTTCTTTCAGTACTTTTGAGTATGTCATCCCATTGCCTTCTTGACTTTTCTGAGAAATTGACACTCAATCTAATTGGAACTCATTTTTATATAACACATTTTTTTCTTGCAGCTTTCAGAACTCTCTCCTTGTCCTTTACATTCAATAGTGGATTAAAATACCATGGGGTGTATTCTTCTTCATGTTTATCCTGTTTGGTGTTCTCTAGGCTTCCTAGATGTGCACATTCATATCTCTTTCATTTGGGAAATTCTCTAACAGTATATCTTTGATTATTCCTTTAATACATTGGTATGCTTGACAGTGTCCACGAGGTGTTATTTTAGTTTTGTAGGCTGCTCAAAGCAGTTACAGTGAAATAGGTTGGCTTTTAACAATGGGAATTTATTAGTTTACAATTGAAGTCATGAGTATATCCAAATCAAAGCACCATCAAGACTATGCTTTCTCCTCAAAGACTGTGATCCTTGGGTTCCCTGCCACAGGTCAAGTCACATGTTGATGCCTGCTGTTCTCACTCTCCTCTTCCAGTTTTTGTTGCTTTCAGATTCTTGCTTCTGTGGCTCTGTCTCTATCTATCTATCTATCTATCTATCTATCTATCTATCTATCATATATCTGTCTATCATCTCTATCTCTTTCTCTCTCTCTCTGCCCATCCCATTTGTAAAGTACTCCAGTAAGAGGATTAAGACCCATCCTGAATGAGATGAGAAACACTTTAACTGAAGTAACCTAGCCAAAAGATTCTATTTACAATGGGTCCACATCCATAATAATGGATTAAATTTAAGAACATGCTTTTCTGACGTATGCACAGTTTCAAACCACCACAGGCATCTTAGCCTAATTTTGATTTTAATAATTCTTTTGTCTTTCTTCTCCTGAACCTGACTCATTTCAAGTGTCTTGTCCTCAAGGTCACTCATTTTGTCTTCTGCCAGCATCAATATGCTCTTGAATCTCTCCTGGGAATTTTCATTTCAGTTATTGTGGTTTTCAACTCTTATAGTTCTGTTAGGTTTTTTTTTTTTTTTAATTTCTATCTTTTTACTAAGATACTCATATTGCTAATTCTTTGTTTTCCTGATATTCTTTAGTTCTTTCCCTGTATTTCCTTTCATCTCCTTGAACATTTTTAAGATCATTTTTATAAGGGCTTTATTCCATATGTTCACATTCTGGTCTTCTTCATTGGTGTTTTCTGGATTTTTATTCTCTTCCTTTGGATGAGCCATCATTTCCTGTTTCTTTGTCCCATACATTTTTGTTGCACACTATATATTTTCATGTTTTAAAAGGTTAACTCTGGGAATTATTCCCTGAGATATCTATTTCTTGTTTTTATAACAACCTGGTGGTAAGACAGATTTTTTTTTTTTTTTTTGAGTTTCAGCTTTCCTCTTAAGGGGATGTGCCTGAGAAATGCAGTGTGCAGAGGTTTCCTGTCTTTCCAGTCCTCTTTTATTGCACTTTTGTCTGTTAGTTGTTTTGAAGTTCCCCTCTTTACAGAAGTTTGGCTGTCCCCTCTGTTTCTTGGAGGCAGACCACTTACTCATGAATGTTTGAAGCCAAAAGGCCTTTGCCCCAGATTTTGTGCTTCCATAATTTCTTACTCCCCTTTCATTTTCTCAAATTATCTTTACCATAATTTGTCCACCTTTTCCTCCCACTTTTCCTTGAATGCTTTAAAGTGTTCTTCTGGACTCCAGAGTTTCAAAATAGTTCTATCAGATGGCTCCTAAGTGTTTAATAGCTGTTTTTCTAGAAGGACTGTTTCCTGCAGTTTCCTATTTCATCTTCCCACTGTTCTCCATCATTTTATATTGTTTTAATACAGTAAATTATGGTGTTAATTTTCCTGCCTTAAGGAAAATGACATAATACTCTGATGTTACTAACTTTAGAAACATTTTTTTTCTTTTTATCCTTTTGCACTTTAAATACCATTATATGGACTTTGTCACTATTTTATTCCCTCATATATATAAATGAAGGGCATTTATTTATATCAGAAGGAAGTGTAGACATAGCTTAGTTGTGGTCAAAAAGATTTTTTGAGTTTCATGCTCAAGAATCACTTTTGTGTTTTGAGATGGTTTTAAAATATGATCTTATCTAGAGCTACTTTAACTCCAAGAGCTATGTCTTACTCATGAGAACTTTCTACATCGAGTTCCTTCAATGCTATAGCTATACATGTCTTAGGTTTCTAACTAGTTCTCTGTACTATAGATTTGTTTTTGCTGCTGCAACAGTACTTTCTGGGACCTACATTTTCCAGGGCTACTTCCCTTATTTGCAACTTCCTTCCTTTGTTTCTGCCCTACTCATTTTTTCTTCTGTTCATCTTGTCTCAGCTTCATTCAATTTTATTTTTAGTATTTCTTGCTTTTTTCTCTCTTTCAAATAGTGTGTTTACTTAAATGTCTTGTGTTTTTGTTTGCTAAAGCTGCTGGAATACAAATATACCAGAAATGGGTTGGCTTTTACAATGGAAATTTATCAGCCTACAAATTTACAGTTCTAAGACCATGAAAATGTCCAAATTAAGGCATCAACAGGACAATACCTTCCCTGAAGAAAAGCCACTGGTATCTAGTACCCCTCTGTCACATGGGAATGTGCATGACCAGCATTGCTAGTCCCTCTCTCCTCAGTTTTTTTTTTGCTTTCAGCTTCTGGCTTCAGTTGCTTCCTCTCTCAGCAACTCCAGGGACTTTTTCTCTCTAAGCACTTTCTGCTTTTTCTGTCCTTTGTCCTCTCATAAAGGACTCCAGTTAGAGGATTAAAATCCACCTGGAATTGGATGGGTCACATCTCAAGTTGAAATACCCTAACCAAAAGATCCCACCGACAACAGGTCTGCATGCACAAGAATAGATTAAAGAACATTGCCTTTTATCAGTACATAACAGCTAAAAGCTAGCACATCTGGTAATCTTCACTGTCTGCTCATCTTTTAAAGTAGGTCACCAAAAAGATTCTTAGTATTAAGTTGTATCACTTCTTTCAGATTTGGGCTCCAATGTCACCTCATCATGGTGGCCAACATTACACCCTCTCTAAAATATGTCACACTGCCAACATAACATACTGTTTTATTCCTTTCCCCAGCTTTGTTTCTCCTTAGAGTGTTCATACTCCATGGCATTTTTATTTGCTGTGTATCAGCCCAACTTATAGGTCCTAAAAAGTGTTTTGAATTAATAGCCCAGATAATTGAAAAAAAAATTAAGTTCTGTTGTTTCTTCCTTGTTTACCAATGTTAACTTTCTGTATTTGGGTTCTGGGTGTGTTGGTGTGTGGGGGGTTTTTACTAATTCTTCTTAGTAAACTATAAGTTTCTGAATTCACAAAATTACAATACTTAAGAAGACTTCCAGAGTCTTATAGTTTTATACATGTCTACATTTTAACAAGCCTATATAAGTTTTGTAGTTTCAATATCACTAAATAGTAATCCATTGAAAAGTTCAAAATTTGCACTTTATTCTCTCCAAATACAGCACATCAGAATTTAAGTTGTGTAGAAGTAAAATGAATTTGTATCACTATAAACCTATGTGCTAGATTCTGCAAGAGATACATTGTACAGTGACATTATTATGGTTTATCATGTTTGCTTATTTGTTGCAATTTAATATTGGTTACATTGGCAAGAAGTGGAAACTGGTCCTCAGAGAAGTTAAGCAGTAACCCATGACAGAGCTTATCATAAAACTTTATGTGTTATATCTTAAGATATCTGTGTTATTTTTGTTTGTTTGTTTGTTTGCTTGTTTTTTTTTTGTGGTAAATAAGAGCACTCCAAATTGGATTGACGCTTTCATTTACCAATGGGGAGACAGTCCATTTCAAAACAAGAGCAACAGAAGGTCATGAGAATCTATCAATAAAGGGCACGAATCCTTCAATTTTCCAGTGGTTTATTTTTTGATACAAAGAGGAAAATCAATTATTTCTTAAGCTTATTTTGTTAGCTACATAATCTAGAAGTGATTTCATATTACTGCATGTATCATAGTCTCTTAAGCCTAGTCTCTTTGGTTTATCTCCTTCCCTTGTCATAATGGCTTAAGGAATTGTAACTTCAAAGACCATGTTTTGTTTTATTTCAAAATGGTGGCAAAGGGTGGTTGTAGAATAAAGTCATAGTACAATAGGAAAGAATATATGACTGAGGAGTACATGCACACAAATATGTGAGTTGAATTTTGCTCTGGCATGTATTAGCTGTGAACATTGCTATTAAGATGAAAAAAAAAAAGCAATGTGCATGTTTTAGTTTCCCAGAATGCTTAAGTAAATACTATAACATGATTCAGTTTAAACACTGGGAATCTATTCACTCATGGATTTGAGGCTGGGAAAATGTCCAAAATAAGGCATCATCAAGGTGAGTCTTTCTTTCTGAAGACTGGCTGCCAGTGATCCTTGGGTATTCTGTCACATGGCAAGACATAAGGTGGCATCTGATGGTCTCTCCATTCCCTTCTGGGTTTCACTGATTTTAGATTCTTACTTCCATGGCTTTCTCTGTCTAAATTTCATTCTCTTTTAAAGGATTCCAGTATTAAGATCCATTCTGACTGGTGGGACACACATTAACAGAAGTAACCTCATAAGAGGTTCTACTTCACATGGGTTTACATGCACAAGCATGGATTAGATTTAAGAACATGTTTTTCTGAGGTCCATACACTTCTGTACCACCACAGTGCACAAAATTCCATTACTGCAGCAAGTTCTCAATAAATGATAACTTTTATTGTTCTACTCCTTTGCAAACTTTGTAGAGTTTCAATGTTGAGTAGAGACACATGGAGTATCCCGTGTTCTGTTAAATGTTATTTATGGAAGCTATTTTAAATTAATTTATAAAGATTGGTCTATCATTAAATTATTTAAGAATCACAATCATTTTCTCTTTTTAACTTCTGAGTCATTTCAGTATGTGCTAATACTGATTTCATCATACCTAGTATAACTTTTCTTTTGGCATCTAGAGTAAATAAATATGTATACATATATATTTATGGAAATTAAATGATATTTTAAAAACTTACAGTAATTTGGGATATGGAAAAGCAAAAGATCATCACTAAACCCAACTTTATAAATATTATAATCATAATATGAATCACTACATTTAAATCAGATAGAATGTTTTTGTACCTATTACTAATCAAAAAACAAGTCTCTGGTCACATGCATTTTTAATAATTTGGTTTTATTGTTAATTTTGAGAACCAATATTTAATTTAAAAATAAAACATTTGAAGATAAAAAATTACTTTTGTGTCTTCTTCATTTATAAATAAAAATTGAAGTATCAAAAAGGGAATTCTTTTTATAATGATTGCTTTGTTTATTTAATTGGTTTGCCAGGCCTCCATCTTGTTTCTGCTTAGTCATTCAAATGCATTGCTGTTTAAAGAGCAGAGAACTTTGGACAGTGGGCTTAACATCACATGCAGCTTTTACTCATGGAGCAGGGCCATGAACACTCTTTCAGATTCCAAATCTATGTTATTCATTTTTTACCATTGTGGACTCAGGTATATCATTGAACTGATGGTAAGAAATGGATCAGGACTGATATTTTTCTTTTGAGTCCTAATCACTTATAAAGAATAATAGATTGGTTTCATCATATTCATCAAAGTTTTTTTTTTTTATATTTTTCAATTCTCTTTTTACCACATCTATACCCATTCTGGGAGATTACAGAAGAATAATAACTGCTAATGAAGTATATACTGCCATCACTGCTTCCTGATGCTGCAGAATTAGTTCCACATGGGGAGCCCTTGTGAAGGGAAGGGCAGCCCTTAGTCCCATGGGTACATATAACATACTGATACTCAGCTTCTGGGCAAATATCCCTTTTCATCTGAACTAGAGATTCAGAAGATCTGGGCATTTCTTCCTGAAGCAATTTTAACTGTAGTAGTGAGCTGCTCCTTGAGTTAATAAATGAGTGTTTTTCACTTTGTGTCTCCCATTTTTGTTGGTTGATGCCTGAGGATAGTGGATTTAGGTTTGGAGTCACTGATGATACTGAGAGTGGCATTTCAGAAGAGTCTATTGCTCCCAAGAATGGACACAGAGAGGGTGAGGATGATAATAAATGATAGATTGGGACTTCATGCAGGAAAATGGTCTTAAATGTGTTCATGTAAGGAGAAGGAAAAGCTGGGAGACACTGCAAGCTCCTGGGGAGAGGTGGTGAAGGTGAAAATCCCAGCACAGCTACTGAGGCTGCACATTCTTTCTCCAGAGGGGCCATAGTTGGGAAGGGGAAAGCTGGCATTGGTCAAGAGGCTTGGCTGGGGACCATCAGAGCAGAAGGGAGTCTCAGGCCAGAGGCATACAGAGAGGAGGCAGTAGAGGGGCACCAGGCCTGCCCTTTCTGAACCACCTCTCTGGAGTGAGAATGGATGTTATCATGAGAGCTACTGCTGTCCAATGGCACTGGCAGTTTCTTGCATTTGTGCTTCCTTTTCTCACAACCAGTGGATCTGCTCTGCATGGAAGGAGAATCTCTTTGAACATACAAATATGTAGGCCTGCTTCTGCTTTCTTGCAGTAGATAGGAGCTGTTGGGTGATGATAGGATCTTTTCTCAGAATTTATCAATGGGATTTCTTTCTTCCTTCTGTGTGTGGGCTGAGAGAGCCACTTTCATGACCCCTACTTGTTTAAAATCTTCAGAGGTCAGAGATGCCATCTGGGTATTGGGAGCTCAAAGTTCACATATCAGGGTGGCATCTTTGACTACAGTCAGTTCTTGCTCTGGCAGGGGGGATCTGAACCATGGTGCTGCTATAGCTGCACTGGCTGAAGCCTGACACCCAGCTCAGTGCCTTGCTAGGCAAAGTCAGAGGGCTCCTTCCTCCATGTCTGTGGATGGCCCAGTAGTCATCATTTCTGGTCTACTAATGATGGGGATCTGAGAAACAGCTGGCAGTGCCACATCTGTCTGCTGGTTTTGTCTGTCATCTTCTTAGGATGAAGATGTAGTATTTGTACAGTATGTACACTTTATCTTCAAAGCGGGAAGGTTGTAGCTCTTCAGATATCTGATAATACTATTGATACAGTTTATTTGCTGATAGTATGGGCTATGTTGTTCTTTTCTCAAATTCTCACAAGACTCAGCATACATGCTACTATTTTTCAATGTCTGGAAAGAAGAAAAGGCCTTCTGCTGATCACCACCATGCAGGGCTATGTTTATCCACATCACTTGCTTGTTTGATGATTTGGTCAGTGAATCAGTGACAATTGACCCAGATTTTTTTATTTTGTTTACACTGGCATAAACATGTTGCAAGGTCATTGACTCCTTCTGTGGCTCCTCTAAGCAGGGTCCACTGAACTTGCTTGAAGATGCCACAGTAATGTAAGGCTCCTGGGAGCTGCTGCTTCCTAGACTTCCATAGCCACTGGAAGCGCTCATGTGAACTGGCTCCAAGAGAAGCTTGCAAATTTGTTCTTGTAATTCTGTTATGCCTTTGTCATTATTCATCTTTTTTATTCTGGTGGCAAAAACATCCTCATTTAGTGGACCCATTTGAAATTTATGCCAACCAATAATGAAAGAAACTGGCTCCATGGGTTAACAAAGCTGGAACTACTGGAATCCAGTGTGATGTAATTTCCATCTTGAGTGCAAAATGTAATGGGTGGATGTTCAAAGGGAGGCTGGCCTGCATACTTTAAGGCTTTCTGGTGCACAGCAACCATCAGAGCATGATCTTCTGGGTACAGGTACATGAGGATGGATGTTCTGACCAGATTCTGAGGGAGGTAACCCACCAGAGGCATTGCCCTTTCATCTACTTCAAGAAAAATACACCCTGTGCTGTGTGTTGTGGTAAATATTCTTTTATCGAATAGAATTTGAGGAGTTTCATAACCAGAGTGAATCTTTTCAACCAGTGTGAGAGAGCAAGTCTTGGTTTCTGGGTGCACAGAGCTATGATGTGGATGAAATAGGGGATAATCCAGAATGAGTGGTAGTACTTCTCTTGCACTCTGTATTCACCTCTGTGGATCCTTCAGAAAAAGGATTTTACCAGAACATAGTCATACTGGGGAGAATTTTGGGTCCAGTTGTTCCTGAAGGGAAGCTGAGCATGGGCAGTATGTGAGTAGAATATCCTCATATCCTGAGGGGTGAGCAGTTTGACAAAATGAGAGGACTCCAAGAGATCTCTGTTACAACTCAGGATCAAAGTAACATATTCAGAAATGTGCACTAACCTTCCAGATAGAAATGAAAAAAACTGCCACAAAGGTATCTGTGTTTTTGGAAATGTGTTCTGAAGCAATAGTCTCCAGTTTCTCGAGACTGTACATGGCCATATCTGCTTGAGGTGCTCCATTTTGACTGAGATTCAGGAAAAACTCACTGCTTGCACACTGTTTACACTGTGAAGGGTGTAAGTGAGGGCATCTAAGGTGCTTGGTTTACTGTGTCTCTCAGAACAGAAGTATTTTTCATTTCCTGGACAGCCATCATAAGTTCTTCAGAAACTCTGTTTCAACCTTGCTGTTCACCGTCACTGCCACCCACATACTCCCCCAGCAGCTGGCACTGCTGGCTTCATGTCATATCTGATTCTCCACTGGCCTGTGATCCCTGAACTCCCCCAGAGTCCTCCAGGCATCTCAAGGTCTTCGCAGCAGGCCATTTTTGGCTTGCCTGCCCCCAATTCTGTCACCTGCTTCTTTATTCTGGAATCAATGTCAACAACTTGTTTCTCATTCTGGTCCCTGCCATTGCACTGGAGAGAAGGACTGGTCATCACAATTAACTAACTCGTTCGTGTTCACCTGGAGGTACTCTTCTCTCTGGTATTTGCAGAAATTCTTGGACCATTCCCATCGCAGGAGGTCCAGCTAGCTTTTTTAACGTAGAGCATGTTCTTCAATAAAAATAGCAGAGAATATTATCCAAAGAACTAGAGTATGACTCTCTAACTTCGACGTCTTAATAAACAAATATGTATGTTTATGTGTGTGTCTGTGAAGATAAATGAAGCACTAGCTACAGAATTATTGCTGAAACAATTTGGAGGTATGTGTCTCTAAATCAAGCAGAACGATTTTGTTAATAAAGAATCTATTACATTATAAGAAGCCATTTTTCCATGAAGAGATAATTGCAGGACAGAATAATTATTTTTTTATGTAAACCCAGATGAATGAATTCTCCCAGACATTACAACATGATCATTAGAAAAAGTATACCTCTCAGTATTATCCTTACTGTGCATAAATCATTGACTAGTAATCAAAGAAATCAAAGGAATTAGTTGGGCCACCATATTTGAAATGTATTTTGATGGAATCAAAGATAAATTTTATAGAACATTTTAAAAATAAAATATGCTCATGTATGTGTGAATATTTACCTGTCTTCAAAAAGACTGTAACTTTCTGACAGAAGATCTTCCCTACTCATTCTTCTTTTTTGCTTATTATTTTGAAATAAATTCAAACTTAGAGGAACAGCTGCAAAAATAATACAAACCCCATACACAGAACTCTAGCATACCCCAACCCCCCTCCACCAATACCCCAATCTACCAACTTTAATATTTTGTCACTTTACCATTTTTGTCTTTCCCTCCCTCCCTCCCTCCCTATCATCCATCATCTATTGCTCTGCTTCTGGACCTATGAGAGTAAGTTGCACACATCCTTGAACAAATAATATAATTCACATATACATTTCCTATGAACAAGAATGTTCATTTATGTAATCACATTAAGTGTAGTTAAGAATTTCAAGAAATTTAACATTGATACGAAGCTTACATTCTATATTTCATTTTTTCCCCTCATGTCCCAATTGTGTCCTTTTGAGCCTTTTCTCCTCTATTGTTAGATCTTGTCCAGGATCATCTATGGCATTTAATTGTCTATTTAGACTGTCTTTTTTTTCAATTGTGGAACATATCTACAGCATAAATCTTCCTATTCCAACCCCCCCCCCAAGCATTCCATTTAGTGGGATCAATCACATTCATAATCTTGCAATCCCATCACCTTCCCACCATCCATTACTAGAAATTCCCGTACACCCTAACAGAAACCCTACACTTATTTCTTAATTCCCCATTGCCCCTTCTCACACTTCTCATAACCCATATTCTACTTTTCATCTCTATGATCGTATTCTCTGATACTTTCTTTGTGTTTTCCATGGGGCTTAAATTTAACATCTTAAGTCTATAACAGTCTTGTTTTCTTCTTAACTTCAATACGACACATAAATTATGTCCCCATACTCCTCCATTCCCCCACCTTTATGTAGTTCTTGTCAAAAATTACATATTTTGTACTGAGTCCAAAACCACTCATTTATCATTACACTTTATATATTTTAGATCCTGTAGGAAGTAAATAGTGGATTTACAAATCAAAAATGTAGTAGTACTGGTATTTATATTTACCATGTGATCTTTACTGGAAATCTTTATTTCTTCATGCGGTTTCAGTCAATTTTTTAGTGTCTTCCTTTCAGCCTGCACAATTCCCTTTAGCATTTCTTATAGGACTCCACTATTGGTGATGAAATCCCTCAGCATTTGATTATCTGGGAATGTTTTCATCTCCCCCTCATTTTTGACCTCCAGGTGTTTATGAATTTTCTAAGTCTGATGGTTATTGACTTCTATTTGTATTCTATTGTGGTCAGTTAATGCGCTTTGAATAATTTCATTTTTTTTTAATTTATTGATGCTTGTTTTATTTCCCAGCCTATGGTCTATTCTGGAGAAAGTTCCATGATCACTAGAGAAGAATGTGTATCCTGGTGATTTGGGATGTAATGTTCTATACATGTCTGTCAAATTTCTCTATATCCCTCTCTCCTTTCTTTGTTTCTTCGTTGATAGGGCTCCCTTTAGTATCAGAAGTAGGGCAGGTCTTTTATTAGCAAAATCTCTCAGCATTTGTTTGTCTGTTAAAAATTTAAGCTCTCCCTTAAATTTGAAGGAGAGTTTTGCTGGATGAAGTATTCTTACTTGGAAATTTTTCTCTCTCAGAATTTTAAATATGTCATGCCACTGCCTTCTCATCTCCATGGTGGCCTCTGAGTAGTTACTACTTAATCTTATGTTGTTTCCTTTGTATGTGGTGAATTGCTTTTCTCTTGCTGCTTTCAGAACTTGCTCCTTCTCTTCAGTATTTGACAGCCTGATCAGAATATGTCTTGGAGTGGATTTATTTGGATTTATTGGGAATGTATTTATTTGGATTTATTTGGAGTTTGCTGGGCATTTATGCTTTGTGTATTTTTATTGTGTAGAAGGTTTGGGAAGCATTCCCCCAAAATTTCTTTGAATATTCTTTCTAAATCTTTACCCTTCTCTTCCCCTTCTGGGACACCAATGAGTCTTATATTTGGATGTTTTATTTTATCTATCATATCCCTGAGATACATTTCAATTTTTTCAATTTTTTCCCCATTCTTTCTTTTGTTCTTTCATTTTCCATTCTGTGGTTCTCAAGGTCGCTGAGATGTTCAGCTTCCTCTAGTCTTGTATTATGACTATCCAGAATCTTTTAATTTGGTCAACAGTTTCTTTTATTTCCATAAGGTCATGTATTTTTTATTTATTCTTGCAATCTCTTCTTTATTCTTTTCCAGGGTCTTTTTCATGTCCTTTATATCCTGTGCCATGCTCTTCTTCATATCCTTTATATCCTGTGCCATGATCTCATTGTTTGTCTTTAGTTCTTTGGTTAATTGCTCCAAGTTTTGTGTCGCCTCTGATCTTTTGATTTGGGTGTTTGGGTTTGGGTAATCTGTATTGTCTGTTTTTTTCATATGCTTTAAAATTTCCTATTGTTTTGGACTCTTGACATTTGCTTTACTTGATAATGTTCTTTTAGGATATGAAGGATTATTGAAACCCCAATGTCTAATTTGTCAGATCTACAGCTTGGTGGCATACACTTTCTCTAACTAGCCAGCAGATGGTGTCTGTGAGTCACCTATACTCCTCAAGCCAGTTCCCCCCAACTTTGTCTTTGTGGCGTATGGGAGGTCTGATTCTTCTGGGGTCGAATTGGTGCTCCAAGTTTGGGTGTGTTGATGGTGCTGTCTGCCCTGAATGTGGGATGTGTGTCTGAGTGGTTAGGGAGGAAGGGCAGCTTTAATAATCAAACCTCCCAGGTGTTCCTGGAGATTTAAGGCTCTTGCATGGGTCTAAACTGTCATTTCAGTCTCACTCTGGATTCTCTGCTGATGACCTACAAGTCCTTGGTATTGGCATATGGTCCCTGGGATTTCCAAGTGGGTCCCTCTTCCAAGCCATGCCCTTCCAGGGCCTCTGCTTAGGGACAGTTGTGCTACATCATAAGTGCATGCTGTCCCTTAAGGGAAGTTCTGGACCACTGGGCCATATAGTGGCATTCCCAGCCTACTGCAAGGATGGCTATTTGGGACATGTTAATTTCCCCCTTTTTGCACAGCTCTGCCTTCCCAGCTCTGGGACAATTAGCTGTGGGTGCATGAAAGGCTGTAGTCCACATCTGATACTGTGGCATGTGCACATGATGCTGGAATCCCTTCCCATCACACTGGGTTTCTTGGTGCAGCTCTGGGCTGTGGTGCAAGTGCCTGGCAGAAGCATTTCCAGCCCACCAGGAAGATGGCTGCAATGGGTGTGGTTATTTTCCCCTTTTGGCTCACCACTACCTTCCTCACTCTGAGACAATTAGCAGCAGGTGTGCAAAAGACTGTCTTCCACACCAGATATTGAGGCATTCACACAGCCCATTCCTGCTGCACTTCACTGTGTGGTTCTCATTTCCATATCTGCAGCCACTTTTGGGTTTTTTAAAAATATCTAGTCTACCTCCAGACACCAACCCACAGTTTCCCCACACCACAGTGTGGCTTCCAGACATTAAGAAGGTTCACTCACTCATTTCAGAACAGAGACTCCTGGTTTTACCAAGTGTACAGTCCCTGTGGATTTAGCAGACCTTGTCCAGCTGGTGCATCGCTGGAACTGGTGTTCTGGGTCACTCTCTGGATTTTATCTAGTATTTTTCATGGTGGTGTTTTTTTGCCCTGTCTCTCCTAGCCACCATCTTAGGTTCTCTCTCACACATTCTTGAATTCTTCATAGCCTCTATCTGACAAATACATAATGATTACATAATTACATATTTCAATCATTTCATGTCAGTAAGATCTCACAATATTTGTCCAACTAGGTCTTGTTTTTTTCACTCAACATGATGTCTTAAAATTCATGCATGCGATAGCCTATGTCAAAATTTTATTCCTTTTTATGGTTGAATAATATTCCACTGCACATATATATGGCATATTGTTTATCTTTTCATTTGACAGTGGGCATTTTGGTTGCTTCCATCATTTGACAATTGTGAATTATACTGTGTTCCAGTTTGCTAATTCTGCCATCATGCAAAATACCAGAAATGGATTGGCTTTTATAAAGGGGAGCTACTTGGTTCCAAATTTACAGTCTGAAAGCCATGAAAATGTCCCAATTATGGTATCAACATGTGCATACCTTCACCAACCCATGGCCAGTGCTGTCTGGGAAACCTCTATTAGCTGGGAAGTCACTGGCATCTGCTTACTCCCAGGTTGCATTTCAAAATGGCATTCTCCAAAATGTCAGCATCAGCTTTCAACAGCCATCTTCAAAATGTTTCTCAGCTACAGCTGTTCTGAGGTCCTTCTGTTTGTGAGCTATTTTATAGGACTCCAGTAATCAAATCAAAACCCACCCTGAATGGGTGGGCTCCACACCTCCATGGAAATTATCCAATCACACATTTCACTCACATTGATTGAGTCACATCTCCACAGAAACAATCAAATGATTTCAACTTAATCAACACTAATACTTCTGCCCCCACAAGATTGCATTAAAGAACATGGTGTTTTGGAGGACATAATACATCCAAACCGGCACATACTGCTATGAACATTGGTGTGCAAATATCTGCGCAAGTCTTGACTTCAATTTTATAGGGTGTATAAACAGAAGTGGGATGGCTTGGTTAATATGGTAATTCTATACTTACTTTCTGAGGAACCTCCAAACTGTATTCCATAGCAGCTGTACTATTTTACAGGCCCACTATAAAAGAACAAGTGTTTCCTTTTCTCCAGATCCTCTCTAACACTTAGTTTGTTTGTTTTTCATAGTAGGTATTCTATGGGTGTGAAATTTTACCTCATTATACTTTTTTTATTTAATTTCATTGAGATTGTTCACATACCAATTATCAAAAGATCCAAAGTGCACAATCAATTGCCTACAGTACCATCATACTGTTGTGCATCCATCACCACAATTAAGTTTTTTTCCAATTTTTAGAACATTTTAATTACTATGGAAAAGAAAGAAATAAAAAAAAAAACTCAATTTCTCCCTTACCCACAACCACCCCCCTCAATTATTGACTCATAGTATTGGAATAGTACATTTGTTACTGTTGATTAAAGAGTGTTAAATTACTATTAACTGTAGTACATAGTTTGCAATAGGTATACATTTTTTTTCTATATACCCCTTTTATTATTAGCTTCTAGTTATAAGGCCATACATTTGTTCTTGTTCATGAAAGAGATTTCTAATATTTGTACAGTTAATCATGGACATTGTCCACCACAATATTCACTGTTTTATACATTCCCGTCTTTTAACCTCCAACTTTCCTTCTGGTGACATACATGACTCTAAGCTCCCCCTTTCCATCACATTAACACACCATTCAGCACTGTTAGTTATTCTTACAATAACATGCTACCCTCACCTCTGTCCACTTCCAAACCCTTAGATTCAACCTAGTAGAACATTCTGCTCACAATAAGCAACTGTTCCCAATTGTATAGCTTTGTTCTATATCCTGTTTACTTATATTTCATGCCTATGTGTTTGTATATTATAAGTAGTTCATATCAGTGAGACCATGCAACATTTGTCTTTATGTGTCCGACTTATTTCATTTAATGTAATGCCCTCAAGTTTTCTTCATCAACCAGTTTGTAATATTTATGTATTCACCACCATCACAACTATCTGTATAAGGACATTTCCTTTTCTTCCACAAAGAAGGGGGAAGAGTCAAAGAAGGTAGAGAGACAAAAGAAAAAGAAAAAGAAAGAAATAAAATCATGACAGCTAAAAAGCAATGAAAGAAAAAATAGAATTAAACTAAAGTAGAATAAGAGTCAGACAACATCAGCAATGCCAAGAGTCCCATACCCTCCATTATGGCCCCCACTTATAGGCATTTAGCTTTGGTATATTGCCTTTGTTACATTAAAGGAAGCGTAATACAAAGTTTCTGTTAACTAGAGTCTCTATTTGCATTCATTGTATTCTCCCCAATCCCACCCTATTTTTAAAACCTTGCAATGTTGATATTCATTTTTTCTCCCTCATGTAAAAATATATGTGTACATTTTATCACATTTGTTGAATACTGTAGGTTTCACTGAACTATACAGTACCAGTCTTTATCTTTCCTCTTTCCTTCTTGTGTCCCACATGCTCCTAACCTTCTTGTTTCAACCATACTCACCATCATCTTTGTTCAGTGTGCTTACATTTCTGTGCTACCATCATGCAAGATTGTGTTCCAAACCTCTCACTCCTGTCTCTTCCTATCTGTCTCTAATGCTCCCTTTAGCATTTCCTGTTGTGCAGATATCTTGTTCACAAACTCTGTCATTGTCTGTTTGTCAGAGAATATTTTAAATTTTCCCTCATATTAGAGGTACTGTTTTGCTGGATATAGGATTCTCAGCTGGAGGTTTTTCTTTTTCAGTATCTTAAATATATCACACCACTTCCTTCTTGCCTCCATGGTTTCTACTGAGAAATCCACACATAGCTTTATCAAGCTTTCTTTGTATGAGATGGATTGCTTTTCTCTGGCTGCTTTCAGGATTCTCTCTTTGTCTTTGATGTTTGTCAATCCGATTATTAAGTGTGTTGGTGTAAGTCTATTCAGATTTCTGTTTGGGGTATGCTGTGCTTCTTGAATCTGTAATTTTATGTCTTTCCCAAGAGATGGGAAATTTTCATTGATTATTTCCTCTATTGTTGCTTCTGCCCCTTTTCCCTTCTCTTCTCTTCTCTTCTGGGACACACATGACACATACATGGATGTGTTTCATGTTATCATTTAATTCCCTGAGATGTTGCTCATATTTTTCCATTCTTTTCCCTGTCTTTTGTGTGTAGGATTTCAGGTGTCCTGTTCTCCAGTTCCAAAGTGTTTTCTTCTTCCTCTGGAATTCTGCTGTTGTATGTCTCCATTGTGTTTTTCATCTTTTTTGTTGTGCCTTTCATTTCCATAGATTCAGTCAGTTGTTTTTTCAAATTCAATTTCTAGCATTTAACTGTTTTGCTATTCCTTTAATGGTATTCCTGGTATAGTTGATAAATTTTAGCTGATGATCTACATTTTTATTGATGGTGACCCACCAGAATAAGGATGATTCAAATTCTGCAGCTACTTGATTTTTAGCTTTAAACTTATTAGGAACTTTCCCGGGGACCCCTATGCTATTTACAAACATTTTTTTTAATTGAAGGAACCAGGTACATTTTGTACATTTTTTTTTTTTCCTTTGCCTTGGGTTGGTACTTTCTTATTACTTTCAAATTCCAGGGTAAATGAGATAGCCAATTGAACCAGAGCACAGGTTCCTCCCCACCTTTCAGGTAGTGTTGCCCAGAGGATGCCCTTCCCACAGTACCACCAGAGGTCTGCTCGGGGTATAGTTAGGCTGGAGAAGTTGCCAGTACTATCCTTGCTCACATTCCACACCTGTGTACACAAAGCCATGGTACCAAGATCCTGGAGCCCTTCTTCCCATCTGGAGAGACAGGTAGAGTGGTTTCCGGGACCAAGGCAAGACGCTGGTATGGCTTTGACACTTCCCTTCTGGACTGGAGGGAAAAGGGAGGACAACGTACTACAACTTTCACCAGGAGTAGCATTTTGAAAGAGGAGTGTTATACATTTAAACTCCTTTTCATGCTTTTTCATCCCCAAGGGGAAGGGCATAATCTGAACAGTGGGTTGTTTGGTTGTACAAGCATAACGGTCACTTCTGTTTAGACTCTGGATGGTATGTTTGCCCCATTCAACCCAGGCATTTGTATTTCCATAACCTGTCTCTATTTCTGTGGTTTGCTTTAAGTCTTTGGCCTTAGGTATTCTAATGACCTTGCGGTCAATTTGAACTGGAGAGTTAAATTTCAGCCAAGTTTTCCTTAATGGTTTTTCTTCCAACCTGGGTAAGACCCATCCCTCATACTGTGTGGTCCACCAAGCAGTGTTCCAAGAATAACAGGGGTTAGGTGTTTTAAAAGTTATACTCTCAAATGTTTGCCCTCCAATAATTTTGCTCTCTATTTGAATAGTCTGCTTACATAAATGCTTATATTCTTCCTCAGTTGTTGCTGATGTTTCAGATTTTTACAGCTAATTACTTGACAACCATCAAATTGTACAGTTTGAGACTTTAAGCCTTTGACTACACTTGTAACTAGCTTAGCGGAACCTGTTACTCCTTGAATATAGAACATTATGATCAGTACAAGCAATTTCATTATTAAGCTATACACAGAGCACAATGCAAACACAGGGTTTAATTCAGCCTTTTCTCCCTCCTAGTATGTTCTTTCAACGTCTGCCTATTTAGAGTGATCCTTAGGGGATCTGAGGTGGGAGTCACTTCCCAGGATTTAGGTTGAGTTGCTGGATACTTATCGTTTGGTTCAGGCACTGGTCCCTTTACTCGTGTGTAATGAGTCCAGCCTCTTTCTGCTGTTCAGACTGCCATCTTAGCCGTCAGCAAGATTTGACAGGGTCCCTCCCAAATCGGTTGAAGTTTGGATTCTCTTCATGACTGGATCAGAACCTAGCTGCCGGGCTGATGTCGATGGGCAGCAAATTTAAGAGGCAGGGTCTGAGCCAGCAGTTCAAGGTGACTGAGAGATGATAAAGTAGAAGACAAGGCCAGTATATAATTTTTAAGGGAAGAAAAAAAAATCCTTTGGTTCTAGGGAGGGGAGCTCTTCAATTCTCCTGGGGAAAGGCAAACCAAAAACCAAAGGCCTACACCTTCTAATTGCCTAAGTACTAAATTACACATGGCTTGCACCCCTCTAATGACTCCCCTAGTGTAAAACTGCTAATACCTGCTTTAGGTACAGACCCTCCTGAAGTCATGTGCATGAAGAGCAGCAAGAACTTACCAACATTTTGGGCTGGAACAATTAGACTAAAGGACAACAATAATTTACAATAACCTAAGATTAATGAACATAAAAAGGCTTACCACTCTTAAATGCCAACTTAAAATTCAGTTTTTAGTACACCTAGTTTAGTGATGCTTGAATATATGTGATTCACATATATGCATACCCTGAACATACACACAAGTTTTGCTGTTAGATGAGTAAAAACCCACTCTCCAGGGAGAGGAGGACAAGCCTTGGTGTGTAGTATTTGACAATATATGTGGTGTCTTTATTCTTATTAGACTCAATTTTAAGATAGCAACCTGGCATCAACAAATGGAGACCTGGGAAGAGATATGAACCATTCACTGTTCTAAGTTTGTTTAATTCAGCTTTAGTGAACCTTAAACCCTTTTATAGGAACATTTACTTGCACTTTGAGTATGGACCTTTTGCTTTTGCCCAAAATGTATCAGAAAAATTATTTTGCTTTTTACAAGAATACACAGTCTCATATATCTGGAACACAGACACATATAACTTATATACACACTCATAACCATACAAAATAGACATACATTCCCATTTACAAGCATGTATAGCCAATACACTACTGTTACACATACATAGAAAACTTTTACACAGTATTTCTCACTTTTTTTTTTCATTTTTCACACTATTGTGAAACTGCACACAATTGCCCAGCTTTAGAATACACACAAACTAGTATACGCTATAAAGACACAAAGAAATAGCTTTAGTTTACTATAGATGAGTACACAGGAAATTTTTGCCAAGTTTTAAATTACACACTGACAAATTTTCACAGTTTGAAAGACTCCTACGTAATTATATTACATGCTTTTATTACATACAAATACAACTATCCCACATTCCTGTGTAAACATACAACTTAAACTCCCATTAGATTCATGAAGTTTTAACTCTCAGAATGCATCCAAATACAGTTCTAAAATAAAATGTGCATATAACTTCCTGTATACCCTGATACACACATTAAGGGACTTTAAATGTAGCTTCCACATGCCTTAGACTTAATTACACAGCACACTAAAATATGTAAATTTATTTATTAATACCTGTTTAGTCCCACATAAGTATATGAATAGAGAATCACACAAACCCCATGCTACAAATTCCCATCCTCCTTTTTTTTTTTTTTTAAAACTGCTCCAATTACTTCTCTATCTCACTTTTGTTTGTTTCCTCCCTGGCTCGTTGACTCTCTGAATATTTCCTCCAATGGCTTATTCAGCCATTCATCGATTTTTGGATCTTCTCTGAATATTAGGCTAAAATTCCTTTATATAGCTGACCTTTTAAAGTCTGAGTTATTAACAGAATGACATTGTATTCTTGGGGCTTGAGGGAGTGGGAGTCCAACCCTTTTTAGAGGCTTTTGTGGCAGCCCTTTTCTTTTCAAAGTCTGGGGTGATGTTGGGGAGATTACCTTTTTGGCCCCACCCTTCTTAAACATCGGGGTGCCACCCAGACTCTGCCTCTTCAGGGTAAAGGCTCTACCTTCTCTGAACAGTGGGGTGGCGGCCAGACTTTTCCCATTCCCCTGGGAATGTGCTCCACCCTCTGGGTCCTGAGGTGGCAAAACTTTTCTGGAGCATTGAGGCGGAAGGCCCACCCTCAACTCCCAGGGCAAACTCACCCTTTTCATGCATGTGGGCCACTCCACTCTCCCAGCCTGAGACCACTTGATTTCAGACCTCAACTTTCATCGTTCTTTGGGGATGTGGGTACAGCCAATTTTATTTTAGGTGGATGCAGTCTCTCTCTTTCTCTCATAGCCGCCCTCTTTCCCATTTCCCTTTCTTCTCCCAAGAAAGGGATATTTACATAAACCAGAGTTTAAGAATCAAGTTAATTGTTATTCAGCTAGCCTTGCTAGGCTTTTTATTAATGATTCTTACCTTCCTTTCTTTAGGAGACTTTAGAAACGGAAACTTTTGGATATCTCTCCATTTTTTTTCTTTCCTTAACTTTTGGTGGGTTGTAATTACTGGAGCAGTCAGCATTAACTGGCTCTCCAATTGCCTGGGGGCATAGACTGCTTCCACCAAAACCCCAGGCTTTAATGGTTTCCGCCCCAGTGGGGGAGGGGAAATCATAAGGTGGGGGAATGCTTATCCCAGGTTTTAGTTTCTTTTTTTCCTGCAACCAGAACATGGCACAGTTCAATTCTGCCTTGGAAAAAGGTTTATTTTTATTAACATGACACACAAGGTCAGCACAGAGCCAACTCTTATCTGCCTTATATTTTGGCCAGAATATATTTGGCAGCAAAATGCCTTTTTTTTTTTTGTCTAAACATAAAAATAATATTTGATCATTTTCTTTTACCCTTTCCCTTGGTCCAATTACTTTTAGCCCAATGTTTTAACATGTTTCCCAATGGATTATTTAGAGGAATGTTCCTCGGGGACCCTAAAGGTACCCCCTTCCCTTTATTCCCGGCCGGCTGACTGCCTCTATTCCCCATTCTGAGTCTTGCCTGAGCATCTTTCCCTTAGGATCAGCTCTAGGCTCATCAGAATGTCCCCATTCTGAGTCTTGTTTGGGCATCTTTCCCTCAGGATCAGCCCCAGACTCTCAGAATGCTTTAACCACCAAGGTAATATAATATTTCTTTCCTTACCTTGGTCCGTGCATGGAGTTGCCTGGTTAACCAGAGGCAGGCCTTTCCTTTTCCCCTTTTTCTTATCCACAACCAGCAGATCCAAGCATCTGGTCTTGGGCCCTTTAGCTGCCAGAGATGGGCCCCCAATGGCAGAGTCCAAGACCACTCAATCAGCGGGGCACGCCTTCCCTTTGTCCACCTCGGGGGTCCCCGTCCGAAGCTTTGGATCCCGGACGAGACCCCAAGTTGTCGGAAATAAAGCGGTACCTGTAAGGGAATAAATGCTCTCTCAGTTCTGGAGGAGAAAAGAATTTATTTACGATCTTGCAAGATAGGGCGTCCAGCCAAACACATGAAAGGCTGGCGCGCCAGAGGAAGAGAATGGCGATCTTTAAATCTCCTACTCCTAATTCGCCAGTCCCTCCCCTGTTTCCCCACTGACTGGGTACTACAGAGGTTACAGCCTATCCGAGAACACTAACTAATTCATCTTTTGAGATTTTAATTTGTACAGCCAATTCCAGAGAGCCAACTAGCTCATTATTGAGATTTTGAACTGATCAGCCTATCCCAGAGAGTTCATTTAGTTAAAAAAAAAGTTTTTCTTTTTGCTGTGAGTTCTTGCCTCTGATTTTACTTCATATTTCTTTACATTCCAGTAACCATAGTTACTTTTTCATATAAGGGGCTGGCAGATTCTTCTCTTTATCACGGGGCTTGTTTAAACTGGTTTTGCCTCCATTTCCCTTATTCCATGCTGTCTCTATGTGAAAACTAAACTTATCCCTTTCTTACATCACCCTAAGCATACTTTCCAGAATATACATACATAGAGTGTAAAGGTAGAGGAAGAGACTGAGCCCAATATCCCAACATCCCAGGAACCCTTAAATATGGACTACCTTTTCAGATTGAAGGTTCTTCATAAGCTATAATTTTATTTGTGTTTCCTGAGGCTTACATATACTCTATACAAATATTAGCATCCAGATTCATTATGTTTTTTTGGAGTTTCAGAATAGAACTAATCAATATGTGTAATTGGAAAGCAGAAAGGAAAGAATTTAATAATGGAATAAAATTCTAGAGTTTTGGCCAAAAGTGTGCAGAAGGCATGTTTAGAGGCCTGGGTGGATCTGGATGTGGAAGGGCATGTAGAGCAAGTGAGTCAACCACACGGAAGTCCTTCCAGGGATTTCAGAATGGGAACAACTTCATAATGAGTGCAGAGGAATTACTATGAAAAATGTAAGAATATATGAAGACATGAAATCCTGAAGACATCTTTATGTTTGTTGTTTTTTTTTTTTTTTAATCAAGTTACACAATAACTAAGAATAGCAATATATGTGCATCCATGAATGTTTAATATGGATATGGTTGAATATGGTCATAAGCATATAGATGACATGGTTAACCTGCATTTATAAAATATTTCACAGGAGGGCTAACTAATTATTTGGTAAAATTCTAAGGTATTGTTTTGGTTTGCTAAAGCTGCTGGAATTCAATATATAAGAAATGGGTGGGCTTTTACAATGAGGAATTCTTAGTTTATAAATTTACAGTTCTAAGGCCATGAAAATGTCCAAATGAAGGCATGAAGAGAAAGATACCTTTTCTGAAGAAAGGCTGTTGGTATCTGCAGTTCCTCTGTCACATGGAAGTCACATGGCTGGCATCTGCTTGTCCTTTCCTCCTGGGATTCACTGCTTTCAGCTTGGTTTCAGTGGCTTTATGCCTCAGCTCCTGTGGGTTCTTCTTTCTTCTCTGGGTGTCTCTCTCCCTCTTTCTCTCTAAGCTCTCTGCTTTTATCCTCATAAAGGACTCCAGTAAAGGACCAAGACCCACCTAGAATGGGCAGGGTCACTTCTCAATTGAAACCTAATCAAAAGGTCTCACCCACAATAGATCTGCACTCACAAGGATGGATTAAAAGAACATGGCCTTTTTTTAGGGTGCATAACAGCTTCAATCTAGCACAGGTACATAGATAAAAGCAAGCCATTTTCTTCTCTAGTTTCTGGCTATAAACATACGGACTCAACCCAAGCATACTTTCCAGTTTGACTCAATGCCAAAAATGCACTTTGTTGATTAGCAAATTTCTCTCAAATAATTTTTATTGCCTCTTTTACCTCTTTGTTCCTCAAACTGTAGATGATGGGGTTAAGCATGGTAATCACAGTAGTGTAAAATATAGACACTATCATATCATGGTCCAAAGCATAGCTGTAATTTGGCCTCACATACATGAAGAGGAGTGTTCCATAGTAAATTGACACTCCAGTTAGGTGAGAGCCACAGGTGCAAAAGACTTTTTGCCTCCCTTCAGTAGAGCACATCCTAAGAATGGCCAACAGAATAAAACCATAAGAGATCAGGACTATTGATATGGTAATTATCTCAATAAAGCCCACAAGTAGAAGAGTAGAAGCTGGTTGATTGTGAGAATGAGAAACAGTAGGAGAGGAGGGATGTCACAAAAGACATGTCTAATTTCATTGGTTGCACAGAAGGATAGACTAAAAGTGGTCATTGTGTGTAATGTAGCATGCAAAATGCTACCAACATAGGAAACAATGATGAGTGACACATAGACTCTGGGTGACATGTTAACTGAATACAGTAGTGGGTTGTAGATTGTTTCATAGTGATCATAGGCCATTGCAGCCAAGAGAAAGCATTCTGTGGTCCCAAAAGTAAAAGCTAGAAACATCTGTGTTACACATCCAAGGAGTGAAATGGTTTTATTCTCTGCCAGTAAATTGACCAACATTTTGGGAGTGATAACTGAAGAATAGGAGGCATCCATGAATGACAACACACTCAGAAAATAGTACATGGGGTTGTGGAGCTGGGAATCCCCAATGACCAATGAAACTAGTCCCAAATTTCCTATCAGAGTAAAAAGATAGATTGCCAGAAATAAAAACAGGGAGATGTTTAGCTCAATATTGTCTGTGAAGCCTATCAATATGAATATGGTGACTTCTGTCAAAGTTTTCAACTGAATACTGCATGGCTCCAAATTTGATAGTAAGGCTGACATCTTCATTTATATTTGTTGGTCAGCAAGGCAATATCTGGTGAAATAGAGTTCAGCCAATTATATCCCCATATCTGGTACTTAGAAGGGCATATGGTAGCCTAGGCAGTGATAGGACAGACAATGATGAAGGAAGGGGCTCATGTGAATGCATTTCCCTGTATAAATAAAAGGAAGACATGGATTCATTCATTTTTTCCTTAATTTGTCATGTTAAAAAAAATTTTAACAAAAACCTGAATTTAAGTGGATTATTTTCTGTTAAATTTTCTATTATCTTTCCTTATATCATCTTAAAATTCACAAAACAGTGAATATTAGGATTTTTGCATCCAAAGATATTACAGTGGAGGGTAGAACTTGAGTATTACTTCAAAAATTGCTACAAATGTGCATTTAAAACCTTTCATTAATGATAATGATTATAAAAGAGGAGGAACCACAGTTACCTTACGGTGTTAAATTTAAAAGAGACAAACACAGTGAAAATTATGTTATTTAAAATTATTCCCAGATGATTAAAACCAAGATAAATTAGAATTATGTTTCAATTTGCCTCATAGTTCAGCCTTTTCACACCAAACAATTTTATGTGCTCTTTCCAGGCAATGATCCTGTTCCATTAGTTCCTCTGGAATAGTTATGAATAAGCAGCAGCAGTCTTTTTGGAAGTATATGCACCTTGTGTGCCATCAAATATAATGCAATCTCTTCTTTTTTTCTTTTTTCAGTTTTCTTTCTTCAAAAACATTAACCCTAAGTCACCCATTTTTGGCCTCTTCAACCTATTGTATCATTGTAATTGTTTTATAAATGTTAGCAATAACTGAAAGATGTTTCTCTATACATGTGCTCATTATTTCTGAAATGTCGTTGGGTAGATTTTCCAGACATAATTTTATCAAAAAGAAATCATAGCCATACCTTTAATATGTTATCATTGCTAATGGAGCTTTTAAATAAATTTAAAATAATCAGTAATAAATTGATTGTATAAAGCTATAGTTATTGCTTTGCTACAGTGTAATGTTCTAATTCTGGTACTTTCCCCTGTGCCATCAGATTGTTTCTTTAGTGGAGTATGAAGAAAGAAAACTGCATAACCAAAAAAAAGTTTAGAAGCAAAAAACAGAAAGAAAAACAAAACATGCAACAGATATCTGCATCTGGATGAATGTCTCAGTTATTGATGCACAATAATAGATCCAATTTAGGCATGAGATTTCTGCACAGTGACATTTCTTTTTCCTTCAGTATGATATAGACTGAAGTTTTTGACTCATTAAGTATTTGGCAACTCTGTTTTCCAGGGTTTAAAGGAGTGAAATATCTGTCATACTTTGGGTAGGGCTTCATCCAGTGACTTACAAATAACTTATATTCATGAAGTGAAACACACTAGAGTTTGTCATACTGAGATTCCCTGTATTAGGAAGTGAATGAGGAAATCAGCTTAAAAACCACAGTTGGAAGGAGAAGAGAGCCATATGTCATCATTCATCAAGAAAGGTTTTCACAGATCCATATGTAAGATGAGCTAAAAGATTATAGCAACATAATCATAAGGCTAGAGAACAAAATATGTTCATTTTATCCTTAGAGAATTCAAGAGTAACAAATATGTAATTAAGGTAATTTCTGATTTCTGTGTAAATCCAGACATATCAAATATTACTTATAGAGAATGCACAAACATGGTCACACACATGAATTTCATAATTTCTAATGTATTTTGAATATCTATCCTAATAAAATTTAATAAATCAATTTATAATATAAATATGCATTAATGCAGTGTATCATAAAATTGTATTTCTATTAAAAATACTCCTCATTCCCTCTTGCTGTTCCTCCAAATTCCTCTTCTATCCCCTTATAAATCTGTGGTGAAAGGAACTAAAAAACATCTAAGTAAGTTTTGAAAAGTGTCCCAGTAGTTAGTCTACAAAATGAATTTGTTTCAAAGTATACTTGGCTGACATACATAGAAGAAATTTCAGCTAACTTACAGTTCAACCTTCACTTCTCTGGCATTTATGATACAAGACACCAATTATAAAAGAGGAAGAACATTTTGTTTGGCCACTAGCGCTCTGTATTACAATCCCTAATTTAACATCTTGTGATAGTATGAGCTTGGGAAAGTAACTTCATCATTACAAAAAAAAAGAATAATAAAACTGAACAAAATTTTCAAGCCTAACTTGTTCAATTACATGAGCATGATGGTATCATGACAGAGTACTTATTTATGAACTGTATTAAATTATTTTTATTAAATTAAGTTTTGATTTTATGTTAAGTATGTATACAATTGAAATATGACATCCAATTTTTTTATATGAAACAGCGAATAGAGTTATAAAATCAATTTTTATCATCAAAACATTGAGCAATGAATGGACTCCAAATCATAAGGTATTTCTTCTTTTAATTTTATGCATGTTTGTTAGATGACACTATCTATATATTAAAATACATTCTATTGAGATTAAGCACAATGAATCTCATTATTCTATGAATAATGTGCCATAAAAATTCATCCAATCTGCCTTTGCTATGTCAGTAAATAATAGGGTATTTTCCTTTAATTTTCCTGATAAGCCTGCAGAAATAATTTTCTGGCCACTCTTAATGTACCTGATTCTGTCTGAAAATTAAGAAGATAGTTTAATAAAGAAGGTATATTTTATATTAAATGATGCCTCACTAGAGAAAGTATCTACTTCACTACAAGAAACTGGATCCATGATAGGTAAAAAATTGAGGTTTAGCTACTTCATCAAGCAGATCTTCAAGCAGGCATTATTGTTAAGTAATATATGAGGAAATTAGACTGGTTGTGTTTATGTGTAACTGGTTTTAATTTAAGAGGAGATAAAAGAAAAAAATATATAGGTCTTGGATTAAAAAAACAAACATGATCATTCTGGAAAACTTAAAAGCAACTCTCAAATAGGTCTGAAAACTCAAAGTAACAGTCATCCATAACAGTTTTACAAACATTAAACTTCAGAAGAAGGAAAGCTGTGATAGCAGCTACCACATATTATTAGGTGGCTAAGGGTTGGAAATTTTGTGTACATTGTCTTGTGTAATCTATTAGGGTCTTTGAATAGATGAGAAAGTGTGTGTCTAATTAGAAGTAGAACATGACAAATCTCACACAGTTAGTTATTCACAGAGCCAGGACTCAAGCCCAGATTTCTCTGACTCCACACTCTAAGCTGTTTCAACTTGACCATATTGCAATGCCATTATGATATGCCAAAATTCAGGAATCATTTTCTAGAAAAATTACAGAATAGCATCCTCACCTATATTTATTCATTTAAAAGCTATCAAACCTAACAAACAAACATGAAACCAAAAGTAAACAATTAAAGTGGCTTCTAGATCAATTAACTAACTAGTGAAATGAATTATAAATTAAATTTTATTCCTCCATCAGAAAGAAAAAAGAGCTCAAAGTGGCATATAATCAATAACTGTTCATACATTACATTTTTGTTCTATTTAATAAAGTGTCTTATTTCTGTTCTCCCTATTCTGATTATTATCTTCCATTAAGAAAGTTAAAACAAATTTCTCATTATGGCTCTATTTACTTAAATATGTAGGAAACCCTTCCTATTTTCTCTATTATAGTCCCTGAAAGGAATGCAGTTCAAACTTTAGTACAATGCAAAGTTACCTAGAATCAACTGTATCAAAGTTAAATATTAAAGCATGTAATATTAATTTATTAAATCACATAGTTTGAGATTCCTTATTACAGCTCCTAAAATATTTTGTTAGTGATAAGAAAAAAAGAACTCTTTACTGTTACTTGTGGAACTGAACTGCTAACTCAAAGTATATGCTGAGTATTAAGAATTGGTTGCTTTTATTAGTCCTTGAGTTATTTTTGAAAGTTCAAAGGGGATGCTCCAAGAAGAAAACATGCTAAAACTCTTCTGGGACAGAAAAACATAAGTTGATTTCTTTTTCTTTTTCTTCTTTCTTTTCTTTTCTTTCTTTTTTCTTTTTTTTTTTTTTTTTCTGTAGAGGACATGTGAATGGTTCTGGAATAATGAAATACATGATGAAGAAAAAATACCTGAATGAATTTTGACCTCTACTAAAAATGATCCATCATGGAAAAAATATATGACATGGGATTGGAAAAGAAATCTAAATTGTACAGCACATAATCCTAGGTATGATACTAATGAGCTGTGACATTTGCTTGATTACTTACATTTCCTGAAATCCAATTTCCTCTTCCTGGGAATACAACCTGTTTAATTTTCTTAAAATCTAGTAAAAGTGTATATAATGAAATAGTATGAAAGCACAAATGTGTGGCAGAATTTACAATTGTTTAATAGAAATTTGTTTACTTCACATTTAAAATTTAAAATGTTATATTTTTAATGGAAAACACATTGAGAGATTCAGAGAAGAGATATGAGTAAATAAAATTATACTGTAAAATCATGGATAGGAAATATTAAGAAGAGACATGAGGCAGTAGATACCTGCATTAAGTTAGGTATATGATAGAACATTAGAATATTAGAGATATGGCAGAGTTAAAGTTCATACATTTTAAGTACAAAAAGTCTTTTCATTGTTTGGGGATTTCAGCTACTGCTCTATATATTACTACCTGTGTATGTATATAAAAAAACTCTAGAAAAATTAAAATTACTTGTATGCCTTTGGCTCCTACCCAAGGGATCTAAGTTAGCAGACAGGGAATTATTGTCATCAAATGTGAATAAAAAAAGAGAGAAAGAAAGATGATACTGGTAGCCAGATCACTTGGAAACAGTCACCCCACAAATTATATGTAATCCAAAATTGTTCTTTAAATTTAATGCAACTTTAATAAAATTAAGCAAAACTTTGCAGAAATTGACAAGAAATTATTTACATAAGGTAAAGAACTAAGATAGTTACAACAATTTAGAAAATGAATAAAGTTGGAAGACAAATAATCTAATTTCAGACATTATCAGAAAGCTAAAATAATCAAGAGAATATGGTATTGCTGAAAAAGATATATACCTAGTTCAATGGAACAGAATATAGAGTTCAAAAATAGATTCACTGGTACATAGTCAATTGACTTTCAACAAAGATGCCAAGCAAAATCGTTGGGGAAGTATAGTGTTTTGAAAAAAATAGGGCTGAAAAAATTGCCATAAAATAGATACCTTGATTCACTCTTTGCACCATATATAAAACTTGTCTCAAAATGACTCTTAGACATTCATACAAGCCTAATGCTATAAAACTTCTAGAGAAAACATAGGACAGCATCTATATGACCATGAGTTAGTCAAATTGTTTTTAAACAAAAGGCAAAAATTCATGAACCATAAGAGTTGTTGATACATTAATTTTTGTCACAATTAAAATCTTTTGCTTTGTGAAAGCTGTGCATATCTTTGTGATATGTACAGTTTTTAAAACAGAACACACAGAACACTAAACATGAGAATTAAAAAATGATTAATTGGATTATTTTAAAGAAATTCCATTCAGCAAAATCAACAGAATGAAAAAAACAGTCCTCAAAGTGGGAAAAGATATTTATATCAGACATCTATAATCATACATATATATCTGAAAAGGACTGACATGTAAAAAGAACTCTTACAACTCAATAAGCAATTGGCATGGACCCCAACATAAAGATTGGTAAAAAACTCAAATAGGTATTTTCAAAAGAAAATTTCTAAATGGAATTTAACATATGAAAAAATTCTCAATCTCATTAGCATCTGGATAATGCAACTGAAAACTATGATGATACCCATATAAATAAAGAATGGCTAGTATGGCTATTCATGTATTCTTGATAAGGATATTGAGCACTGACAGCTATCATGCACTGCTGGTACAAGTGTACTTTGGTAAAACCACTTTGGAAAACCATTTGGCAATATTAACTAATGTTAAATATGTATATGCTATGACTCAGCAAGGAATAGAGCCAATAGAATTATATATAATTTTCCACCAAAACATGCATTAGAATTTTCACAGCATACCCCCAAACTGGAGCCAATACTAATAATGAAAAATAGAGTAGTGGATAACTAATTTGCATAATATTCATAAAATGGAATTGCATACAGAAATGAAAATGAGCAATCAAGAATGGCTTGTAATAGTGTATTAAGTGGAAGAAACCAGTCTCCAAAATTAATATGCATATTTATCCACTTATATAGTGTACAAAAATGCAAAAATGATATATGTTTTTAGAAGTCAGAACAGTTGTTATACTTTAGGGACATGGATGGGGCCATTCATAGTGGAAGAGAAAATAAGGAATTCTTTTGAGGTTCTGATAATGTTTCATGCTTATTTTGTCTTTGAGTTTGTTCTTGTTTATCTGGATTGTGGTTGTATCAATATGTTAAGTTTGTCAAATTTATTTATGGTGTATGCATTTCTTTTTTATGTATACTATACTTCAATAATAGGTTAAAATAAATGTCTCAAATGTGTAAGGGGAAATTTTCTACACATATATATTGTGCTTCCCTTGTGAATTTTTAAACTGAATCGATAGGCAGTGTGTAAATACTTCTCCATTATGTCCTCAGCCATAAAGTCATGAATAAGCCATTGTATTAAAGGGATAACAGTACAGACTAAAATATCTGTCCTGTAAGTATAGCATTTTGATTCCTGTTTTCTGGGAGCAACAGAAGAGATTTAACCAAAAGAAGCTGCACAAGCATATCCAAAATAAATTTCTTCATATGAGAATATAAAGGTGTCCTGTGTAATTAGTGGATATCATGTTGGTTTGCTCTGAAGCCCTCAAGTATTTTAAGCATAAATTGAAAAATCATGTGCCTTCTCCTCAAGAGAGAGTCTCACAGGAGGAAAGAAACACCAAATTATTCTTATTGAATTATGTTAGCAATATGGGGAGCACAGACAGATTCCCCATCAAATGAGGGGTGACAAGATTTCTCTGTGACTCCCATTCAGAGTTCTAGTAACTCTTCACGGCCCCCATCATCATTTAACCTGTAATTATTACTACTGAATCCAGGTGACATCCAAACAGATAAACACTCTGATTTGATAACTGGAGTTTCTGGTGTAGTGTGGTTTTGCAACAATCTTTATTATACTCAGTGTGAGTATCTAGAAGTCTACTTCTATTTCTTCTGTAGCTAGTTGGTATTCCTTGAATAGTAAACAATAACAACAAAAAATCAAGCTTTGAAGCCAGGACACTCCCCCCATGATCACTAAGATTTTCATGTATTTTATTTTCATTGGATCTTCAACCAAGATGTCAAGTCATGTGCAGTAAATCCAGTTTGTTTCAGAATTATTAGCCTCAAGATTTCCATAGTGCTTTCCAGTTGTCTTTAAAAAGTTTGTTCAATATTTTCTATAGTCTTGCATTTACCCTGTTTCAAATATGCCATGTATATTTCATATATTTCCTGGATTTACCAATATCATCATAAGGATCAATGTCATTTCAAAAGTGCCACCTTTATTTGGAGGTGAGACCAAAGCAAAATATTAATGCATTTCTTTCAGTACAGCATGCCTCCAGCACAGCAAAATGTCTCAGTAAGAAGACTGCTCTCACTCTGACCTCCTGTGCTTGGAGGAGTATTTATAAGGGTGTCAAATGTCCACTTGAATGACTGAATAAACATAAAATGGAGATAAGTATTAAAATTAAAATCTGCACAGCTGTGGATTAAAACAAATAACAGTCCTTGCAAATTTATAAAAGCAGGATTATGCATTTGCCTTTTCCACTATTTATTTAGTGTTTCTGGATATTTTCTGTTTCTATTAAAAATATATATTTAAATAAATGTACCACAATACATATTATATTGATTTCTCATTATAGAAACCCATTTATTGCCACAAAACTGGCAGCTTTTCTGGTCACTCAGTAAATGGGCCAGAGTAGCACCCAAATGAGGAATACGTATTCTCCAAAATCCAAAGAGGCCTACTAGACAGAGACATATCCCCTTAGAAGGGATACATTGACCTGCCCCACAACACTAGACATCTAGAAATTTTCCTGAGGTAGAAGGCCCATGTATTTTTGTTGGATTTAGCTCCCATCCTCAGGCATGCAAATGTCATACCAGTGAGTCTAGAGTAGTTGCTACTTCTTACTCATTGGCTCCAATCATGGGAGTCAGAAATGATCAAGGTCCTTGCAGAAAATATTATGACATAGGGGTGGAAAATTGATATACCCCTGAGGTAAGAGAGTGTAGGTATACTGTCCTGAAAGAAAATATATGATTTTTTTCATGGCACATATGGGAAACTTTAAATCAAATTTGAAGCCTTTGTGTCATCCCTTTCTCTTTCAAATTCATCCAGCATATCTAAGACTCCACTATGACATGTGAAAGTTCCTTAAAGCATCTACTACCTACTTACTGATGGTGCTGGTTTGAAGCTGTTATGTACACCAATATTATTCATTTTCTTTTTTGTCCCTCTTTTTTCTACTCATCTGTCCATACACTGGATAAAGAGAGTGTGGGTCATAAGGTTTTCATAATCACACAGGCATCCCATAAAAGCTATATATTTATAATATCATCTTAAAGAATCAAGGATATTGGTTTTCAGTTCAACAGTTTCAGTTATTTCCTTCTAGCTATTCAAATGCACTAAAAACTAAAATAGGGATATCTATATAATGCATAAGAATATCCTCCAGAATGGCCTCTTGAATCCGTTTGAAATCTCTCAGCCACTGAAACTTTGTTTTGGTTCAAATTTCTTCCCCCTTTTGGTCAAGAAGAACTTCTCATTCCCAAAATGTTGGGTCCAGTCATACCAAGGTGTCACGTTCCACATAGCCAGGGAGATTTGCACCCCTAGGAGTCATGTCCCATGTAGGGAGGAGGGCAGTGAGTTTATCTGCTGAGTTGGCTTAGAGAGAGAGGCCACATCTTAGGTTCTCTGGAGGTGACTCTTAGGGACAATTACAAGTCAGCTTAGCCTCTCCTTTGCAGTAACAAGCTTCAGAAGGGCAAGCCCCAAGATTGAGGGATTGGCCTCCTACAATGGTAGTTCCCAGTGCTTGTGAGAATATCAGGAATTCCCCAGTTGGTGAAGTTTAATATCTACAATTTTTCCTCAGTCCCTCAAGGGGCTTTTGCAAATAATTTTTATTCTCTGCTCAAATTACAATGGGATATATCAGGGCTTCATGCTAACCTGTACAAACCAAGAAGATCTCACCCCCTGGTCAAGGTTCCATGTAATTATGGTGTTTGAGTCAACTGACCATACAAGTTACATCATATATCATGCTACAGAAAATATAGATTTTCCACCAAAACTATTTTCTTTTTCCTTCAATAAAAAAATCCCTCATGCCCTGTACATTCAAGTCACCAAACAATTCAGGAAATTGTTCTTAAGCAAGCATTTCACAACACATTATTATCATTAAAATTAAATTTGTTAGAATAATGCTAAATACTCAAAAACATTTTAGTTAATGAACTATTGAAATAGTAATATGCACTTTTTTTAACAAGAATTAGCAACACATGTAAGCATTAAATTGGACAGCTGAGTGGTTTAACAATATATAAGTTGAGGCTTCTTTAGTAGATAGAAGAGTTCCAGGTGAGGGGGTTTAAAATACCATATTTTCTCCCCCTGCAGGGATCCCTTTAGGATCAGACCTACAGTTAGTTTCCTATGTAATTCTAATACTCATGAGCTTAAGATTCTCAGCCAGCATGGTTATATGGGTCAGAACCAGAGCCAATTGACCTTACTTTTCCAAATTTCTAGGCAAGAGAAAGTCATTATCTCTGTCCATTGCAGCTTGAAGGCAGCTAGCCACTTTATTTGAATTTCTAAGGCCTGCATGGCCCAGCAGTTACCAAGTCCACAGGAGTGGAAGCTGAACACTTTGGGTCTGGAGTTAATGCTGATGCAGTTGAGTTTCTATCATCCTTCAAGTGTTCCTTTAAAAGGCCATTCATTCTTTTTATTAACCCAGCTGCTGTGGGATTATAGGGCAAGTGAAAAGTCTGAAGGACATCATGTTCCATAGCCAATGCCTGGGTTAATTGCCTGATGAAGGGGGTCCCCCATCGCTGTCCACATGTGTGGGGACCCCAAAAAAGGCACTTAATTTTTCTAAGCCATGTATGTTAAGCTCATTGGTTGGCCTTGACCACTGGGAAGACCAGTAGCAGTCCTGTAGCCATATCCACAGTGGTGAAGGCATATTTTGTCCCTTTGGACAGAGGAAGGGGACCAATATAGTCTACTTGTCACCAGGTGACAGGGATCTGGTGTGCTTGGTGCTTGGTTTTCCAGTGCAGCCATTCAGCCACTACATGCATCATTGGTTTTAGGCTGCAGAAGTTTTCTAGGGCAACCTCTTCTATGTTACCTGGTAATGAATTGGTTTTGTGGGCAGAGACATGAAAAATGGTTACCTTACATTTGTGGCAGGTAGTTCAGATGTCTTACCACCAGATGGCATCAGTACTGGGCTGGACAGTCATGGCCATCCAGGTATCAGGCTGCCCATGTGCCAATCCATGCAAAGTCAAGTATATTTCCTTGTCTGTCAATGGTAGACATGGGAGGAGCCACCTCAGGAGGATTGATAGGAAGCAGGGCATGCTGCTTTTCCACATATGATACCAGTCCTAAAATTTCATGCATCTCTGTACTTAAAGAGCTGTTGTTGAAAATGCCACATCATAGAAGGTAGACTTTCCATTTTGTCATTGTGCTCACCTGAGCACTCCCTAAATGGGGTTTGTTTACAAACTCCCATATCCACATACCTGTATGGGTATGGTCTTCTGTAAGGTCACTGGACAACTTTGAGTTAGACCTTTAACTTGTAACAGAACATTATAATCTGTGCATAATTGCTCTTTTAAAGGGCTATATCTGAGTTCTGTGTCCTTCCATAGTTAAGATGAGAATCTAATAGGTACACATTTAGCCTTTGCACAAACCCCACCCAAAGACCAATATCGGCACTGGCCATATCCTATTCACAGGGTATATTGGGGTCCACTCCCCCATAAAGCCTTTGCTTATGCAACGGTTCACTTAGCCTTTTTAACACAGTCTGCTGTGGGAAATCCCATTTTCATGTTTTTCCTTTTCTAATGTGGTGTACAAAGATGTTAAAATTTGTACTAGAGTATAAACACTTTCCAATAACTTAATAAACCAAGAAAAGCTATTAACTGTTCAGAAGTAAGCAATGTGGACTAACTTTGTATTTTAACAACTGAAGGAATAGCCTTAGTTTTACCCAACCAGACAATACCCAGGAAATTAATAGAGTAGTCAGGCTCTTCTGGAAGTTTCCACTTTGAAGGTACCCTTGTGGAAGCATAGCAAATGTCCATTGTTGTTTTCCCCATGTGAAGCCTAACACAGTTTGACTGGCAGAATCTAAAAATATGCTAGCATATTTAGCAAGGTTTCACAAAGTAAAATTGGCTTAACTGAGTATACATATTTTGCAACAAGGCAGCATTTCACCTCTCTACAACCCCAGTGTGGCAGGGTTGAGTGAAAGAATCTAGAGGAATGCTGAAGAAGGCATTATTAGCAAGATCTAACACAAAATGAAACAGGCCTAACTTTGTGCTAGTATCTTGGGGCAATGTGGTGATGTTTGGCACAGCTGCAAACAAAGGGGGAGTTACCTGGTTTATCTCTCTGTAATCAATAGCAATTCTCCAAGAGCCATTAGATTTCTTTACCAGCAGGGCAGGGAGCTCTGCACAAATTGTGTGTTTGAGCAGCCCTTTCTTCCAAGGTTTTAGCACCTAGCTTAACAAACCTTTGCTCCTTATGTAAATTTCCTCCACAGTTTACAGGGTAAGTCCCCTTCAAGCAGCCACACTACTTTGCATTGTTTACCAGCCAATTAAAAAATGAATGGGTCCTGATGTTAGTTCTCAGTGTGTAAAGGCTGCCACAGGGAAAGGTGAGTGGTGATGGCTTTATCATTTTATGTCCTGTAAGCAAGGTGCTATCTGCTCCACTCTCTCATATCTTTAGTAACAGGTTCACTAATTGCCTTCTAGGTTTTTGTCAATAGTCGTTACTAATATCTCTTAATTTTGCCAGGGAAAACTTCCAGGACAAAATAAGCACCTTTTGATTAGAAGCTGCTGCTACTACCCCACCCTCTTCCCTCCTTGGGAGATCAGGGTGTTGAACTTCCTCTGTTTCAACCCTTTGTTGGACCAGAGGTTGAGCATGCTTACTTTCCTTAGTATAAATTTCCCAGACAGGGGCTCATCAACTTTTGATGAGGAATCAACAGGGTCCCACAATTTAAGGCCCCAGTTAGGGAGCTGAGATACACCTAACTTTCCCTTTGGGCAGCTTATGCCCTCTTACTCTAGTGTACTGGCCTGCCAGTATTTCTAAATTTTATCCAGAGCTTCTTTCAATTCTGCTTGTGCTTAGTCTCATATCTTTTCCTAGCTTTAATTTATCTCCTAGGTGGCTTACAGCTGCCTTTGCTGCCAAACCTTCCTTAGTAATGGCACATAAAGCCTCTTAACAATGCCCAGCCCACCACAGTTGCAGTCTGGCTACTAATCCTACTGGAGAGGTGCAAGCACCTTCATACTCCCTTGGCAGGTGCCATCCATCCAGGAGGGTAGCCACTCCTCCCCACATTGAAGTTCCAGGCCACCCTGATATCCCTCTGGGGGCCAATGCTCCTGCAGCCTGCTACATGAAGGCTACTAGTCCAGCCAGAGAGTTATAAATATTTCCATACTCGCTCAGCAGGTTCCACTCATCTAGGAGTGTAGCCACCCCTCTCCACATAGACATCCATTCCTCTGGGAGGGAGCACCCCTCCCCACATAGATGTCATGGACCACCCCAATCCCCTGTCTGAGGACTTCTCCTTTCCCTTCCCCAAGTTCATGTTCTCAAGTCCTGTTATTTCTTTAGTCTCAGGGCTGTTGGTTATTTGATTCTCCTGGCTGTGTTCACCAATTGTTGTGGCCCATGAGGGTTTTGCCAGTCCAGAGGCCAAAGAAGACACTGGACATTGTCTGATACATGAACTTTTATTAGAGGCTTACCAACAGGGTGAGAAGTTGTGACGAGATCATGATTGGTCTCTTAGGCTGGGTGGGCAGCACAATCACAGGGAAGTTGACTGCACAATTGGAAAGGACAGCAAGCTGAAGAAATGAATTTTGAAGTGTAAGAATGAAAATATAACAAAAGTGAAGTCTTAAGGAGACAGATGCTGGCAGTTCACTATAAAATGAAAAGTAAGAGTAACAAATTTCTGTCCATGAGGTTAAAAAGAACAACAAAAACAAAGCAACCAAACCAAACTGCCCTAAGAAAACAAATTTAAAATGTCAAGGACAACATCTCATATATACACTTTTTATTATTTTATTTCATTTAAATGTTTCAAATAACTCAACAGAGCAGTATTTAAAACTTCTCCATTTTGTCATCTGTTTGAGGAGAGCACTGTAGAAATGCTGGAATATTAAGAGACCTGTATTACAGATATAATATTTTAATCCAGATCCCAGTGTGTTAAAATGTAAAGTTAACCAAAAGTTAAAAAGTAGGAATGTATGAAATAAATGAATAAATGAATAAATAAATAAATAAATAAATAAATAAATAAATAAATAAATAAATATTTGCTCCTGGTAAATTCCAATTGTCCTGGGGAATTAATCAATGTCATCCATACATTTTGTTGTTTTCAAATGCATCAGGGATAATCAACAAATTGCCTAGTGTCTCCTCAGGCAGCATCTCAAGGTGAAAAATATCCATATATTAATCTCACTCTGTCAGGTTAAGAAGCAAATGAAGAAGTCAGGATAGATTCTTCATTACAGGTAAGTAGATGATTTCTCATAGTGCAATATTTTACCAATATCCACAATATTTCAGTCACATTTGCAATGTTCCACTATTATTCAATGACAAAGCCAAAAACATTAGGAATTCTGATTCATTGCTGTGTTTATTCTACTACACAAGTGTCTGAGCAAAATAGGACCTCTCCCTTTTTCTTTTCATGCTAATTTTTCAATTATATTCTCATGGTCAGCAGGCTAAAATCTCCTAAGCATCTGTGAAACATTAAAAATTGTATATATACATATCTATGATTTATTAAAAAATTACATGAATAATGGAAGTCAAAATTGACATTAAATGAAACCTAACTAAAGAGAGAGGAATAAAAATTTATCACAGAATTATGAGGCCACCAGCATTCAGTCTTTAATTTTGATGTCTTTCCAAATGCTTTGTCATTTAATGTCTATTCTTTCCTTCTCAAAAATAATCTAATACTTAATGCATATTTAAATATATGTATAAATGTGCATTAAAATTAAGAATTGGAAATTCAACAAAGAAAGAAAACTATGATAAAGCAGCTTGTTTTCTTCTTAGAACTCCAAATTTGGTAGGAGAAATCCTTTTTATTCTTCCTTACATTACAGGAAATTAGTAATTAACAGTATTTTTTCTTTGGCCTTACATCATTGCAACTATGCAAGATTTTTTATTGCTTTTTATTTCTTTCATTGAAAATATTATTTCTCATTGTAATATTTACAGATTCTCAGCTCAGTATATCTGACATAAGAAAATTGTTTGAACAGGACAGGGTAAGATATGGGAAATTCACAACCTTATCAACACAGTTTCGTATGAAATAAGTGCACATTTCTTGTAATCACTTTTATTTACATGCTTAGAATACTTCTGGCACTGCTATTTTCATTGTTATCAAGATCATTCCTCTTTGTTTTCATTTTTATCAAAGTAAGCATCAGTAGTCACAAATTTTTAAACAACATTCTTTTACCATAACCTCTCATCCTTCTCCCACTCTGGTATTTTTTTTTTTTTTTTCAATCTCAGGTCTATTAGGGATATGCATATACACTTTCTTTGATTGTGCTTGTGTTTATTTGTATCATATACTTACACAGAGGAATGCTTCTGGTATTAATTGTCAAATGAATTAAAAATAATATCCAGGAATCTATGAATACCTCATCTTCAGTGTATTTTAGTTTGCCTCTACGTTGTTGTGTAATATAGTGATTTTATACTATTTTTCCTTTAAAAGAAGGATCTTTTTATCAAAGGGAATTTTTAGAGTCTTCACTATATAAAGGCAATGCCAGTGACCTTACTTTCTTGCCATTTGCTTAAATTTCCTCATATTATCCAAGGTTCTTTCATGACAATGTATATCTGATTTCTTAGAAACCCATATATCAGTTATAATGAAAGTGCCCAATACACTATATGGATGCAATTGACAATGCTTTTGCCCCTGTCTAGAGTTTGTTTCCTGATAAACCTGGATGGACAAACAGAATCTAACAATATTGAATGAATTCATTTTGACTGGGATCACGGACCACTCTGAGCTGCAGGCTCCACTCTTTGGGCTGTTCCTCATCATCTACTTGATCTCTGTGGTGGGCAACTTGGGCATGATCATCCTCACCAAGATGGACTCCAGGCTACAAACACCCATGTACTTTTTCCTCAGACACCTGGCTCTCACTGACCTTGGTTATTCAATGACTGTGGGACCTAAAATGTTAGTAAATTTTGTAGCAGATAAAAACACAATTTCCTATTATTTTTGTGCCATACAGTTAGCTTTCTTTCTTGTGTTCATTATTAGTGAAATTTTCATTCTGTCAGCAATGTCCTATGACCGCTATGTGGCCATCTGTAAACCTCTGCTCTACTTGGCCATCATGTCACAAAGGTTATGCCATGTGCTGGTGGCAATCCCCTATCTCTACAGCACATTTGTTTCCCTTCTGGTCACCATCAAGATTTTTAATGTATCCTTCTGTGGTTACAATGTTGTGAGTCATTTCTTCTGTGACAGCCTGCCATTGTTAACTCTGCTCTGCTCAAACACACAAGAGATTGAACTGATAATTCTCATCTTAGCAGCTTTTGATTTGATTTCATCCTTTTTAATAGTTCTTGTGTCTTACCTGCTCATTCTTGTAGCCATTCTCAGGATGCAGTTTGCTGAGGGCAGACACAAGGCCTTCTCCACATGTGGATCTCACCAGTACTAGTAGTGTTCTATGGCACTTTAATTTTTATGTATGTACAGCCCCAGTCCAGTCATTCATTTGACACTGATAAAGTGGCTTCCATATTTTACACACTGGTTATCCCCATGTTGAATCCCTTGATCTACAGCTTGAGAAACAAAGATGTAAAATATGCTCTATATAAGGGTTGGAAAAAATTATATAAAATATTTTCTTAAAGTTCAGTGTATACTATAATTTCTCTAAATTAGATTACAGGCTTGAATCTTGTTTTGTGTACCCACAGAGAGGGTAGGCAGTTCAAATAAGTTCAACATATATTGATAGGTATCTGTTATGTACCATTCACTCTTCTAAATACTGTAAATAAATTATGAACACAACAGTAAGAAAATTGCCTTCCTTGTGGGTGACAGATGGATTATGAACATAATAATTAACATTAAAGTATAATAGAATGTCTTGGGGTGTGTGGTGTTTTGAATTGTGTACCCCAGTTTGGACATGTTCTTGGTGTTTGTCTGCATTCTGGTGGGTCTGGACCCATTGTAAATAGAATCTCTTGAAGATGTTACCTCAGTTAACATATAACACAACTGAATCAATTTGGGCTTTAATCCAAACTACTAGGGTCTTTTGCAAGCAAAATGAAATGCAGGCATAGAGAGAGAAAGCACAGGAAAAAGCCAAAGTAAATGGGACTCAAAAGACAAAGGAAAAAGCATCACCATGTGCACTGCCATGGGACAGAAAAGATGAGGACACGGGATTGTTGGCAGTCAGCCTCAGAATACCACAGTCTTCAGGGAGAAAGCATCACCTTGCTAGGACTGTGATTTTGGACTAATTCTAGCCTCAAAACTTATCTACTAACAAATTCCTGTTCTTTGAATCAACTCATTGTGTAGTATTTGTTTTAGAAACTAGGAAACTAAGATGGGAAGCTATAGACCAAAAAAGATATTAAGAAGAGTTGGTTTTGCTGGATAAGATTTAAGAAGAACTGTAGCTACAATGGGGTTGATACAGGGATCCTGATTTTCCTCTCCTGTATTGGAATAAATTTTGCAGTGTCCCTGTGAGCATGTGTGTGTGAGGGTGCATTTTCATGTAAGCCCTTTGCATCTGTTTTAGCTTTCATACTCTTTCCAGAGATGTGTTAGAATTCAACACAATTCTAGTTACAAGGAGTCTCAGTGCCTCTGAATTTACTTAAATGTTTCCACTCTAAGCCTTGAAATCCCAATCTTTCCTCATCAGTGCCTTTTTTCAAATATGAGTCTGTGAGTCTGTTTATACAACATACTTTGTAATTAATCAATGTGCATTTGACATTGGAGGGCAGGAATTATCCTTAAGTCCTTAGGAACATGCTGAAAAACAAATTAAAAGAGGGCAGTATCTATTTTAAGAAAACATTTCTATCCTTAGAAGTTCAGCCACCATTTAGGAATTAAGATTGAGGAGAAATACAATTCAAAAAAACAAAAACAGAAACAAACAAACAAAATAAAACAATAAACAGCAATTACCCTGATATATAGGAAGAAGTTTGCCAGGGCTTTGCCAAGTCTGATATCCCTTTCTATAAAAAAGAGACGTTTGTAAGCAGAGTATTTCTTCCTGTCATCTTCTGTTTCCTGGATTTTGAATGTTGTTATGTGAGTTTCAAATATTTAGGGCATTAATTTCAGGAATACTAACTCTGAGCTACTGAAATTATGGAAGGTATCTGCCCCTCTAACCCCACTATTAGACTCTCTTTTATGAAGAAAAGAAACACTCTTCCTTGAGCCAATAATTGTTGGATCATCCATAATATGCTTGGGAAAGAATTCCTAAATGATACAAGGGGGAAGGGCAGAAGCACAACATGTAGTTGTGAAGTCTGGACAACACATAATGCTAGGTTGTATCAATTCATGTAAATAATTTGTGAAAGACACCCTCAATGATGTGCAATATATTGGATATTGCCGTGATTCATGTAAAATCCAAAGTCTGACAACACAGTTCTTAGATAAAAAGGGAAAACATAGAACTCAGAGATAATAAACAACTCTATTCCTACTATATAAGCTGTCATTGAAGAAGCTCCTGAATACAAGACAGGAGAAAAAAAAATAGAGAGAGAAAATACTAATGGGGAAGCTTGAGAATGCAAGTTAAAAATCATTATCTTTATTATGTTATCTGTGATTCAAGAAATTATTTAATGATGCACAATTATCTTTATAATCCCAAGTGTCAAATTTATCTGCAAATGATTTCTTAATTGGGGAAAGGTACCACTGGGGAAGTGGAAGATAGGGGAAATGGCAAATTGGTACTACACACATCCATGTATTCACTGGAGAGTGAGTAAACAAGTGGAAAGCTGAACAGGAATGCTATGAAGTAGACAGGTCTCTGGGCGATGGAAAAGTTTCGGTAATGGATAGTGTTGATGGTAGCGCATATTGTGAAGGTAATTAACACAATTGAATTGTACTTTTGAAAGTGGTAAAATGGGAAATTTTATGCTGTATATATGTTACCACAATAAAAGGTAAAAATGAAAAAGTCAAGCAACAGGAAAAGCTTTATTTTAATTTCCAGTATATGTAAATGGCACATTTGGAGCTTTGAGGGACATGCCCTTCCCTATAACATGTGATGTTTAATCCATTACCATTATGTCATATATAAGCAGAAGTTTCCATGGTACTTACAGCCAGTCTTATTTGATGAGAAGAATTAAAATATTTTGTATGATATAAAATTCTCCAAATCCCCCAAATATGTGAAATAATACATGCAATTATAGCAAAATGTGCATACAGATGCATGTGTTTATTTATGTAATTCATAACTCAAGATATTGGTTTATCACTCAGCAATAGAAATCAGTCAACCTTAGAGTAGGCAAAATAAAAATTCAGTTTTTATTCTATCAGAGAAAATGTTATTTTTAAAACTCACCTCTCCACGGAATTCCTTGGCAATCACATCCATCATTTATTCCATATAAATTATGGACTTATTTTTAAAATAATGGATTTAGAAGTATAATAAAACAAGGAGTTTTTCAAGATTTTACATTTCTGTGAAGTTGATAAATTTTCATGCATTTTTCCTAATCATAAAGAAATATAATATGCACAGGAATAATCATTGTTCCTGCCTCTTGCAGAGATTGAGTAACTTGTTGAAATCAAGTCTAGAAATAGTCAGATTAATTGACATTTTTAATTATTAGTTCTATCTTTTATAACAGATTCATTGAGGAATAATATGAAGAAAATACGATTCACCCATCTGTAGTGTTAAACTCATTGGGTTTTAGTATATCTACAAAATTGTACAACCACCACCACAATCAATTTTAGAACATTTTCATTGCATCATAGAAAAATATCATACACATTAGCAGCCTCTTCTTGCTTTTTATCAACTTCCACCACCAGACCTAGGCAACTAAATAATCTATTTTTTTTCCTCTATGGATTTACTCATCCTGAACATTTAATATAAATGGAATCATAAAATTTTGTCATTTTTGACTGGCTTCTTTCACTAAACCTGATATTTTCAGATTTCAACCATGTGGTAGCAAGTATCAAACTGCATGTTTTACCCTATATAATATTCCATTGTATGGATATATCACATTTTGTTTATCCACTAGTGAACTGAAGGACATTTGAGTTGTTTCCATTTTGTGACTAATAAAACTAACACTGCCATGAACATTTGTGGATGTGTTTTTGTGTGTACATGTTTTCATTTTTCCTGGGTATATACCTAGGAGTATAATTAGCAGAACTTATGGTAACTTTATGTTTAATTTTTGGAAGAACTGCCAGACCATTTTCTAAAGTGGCCAAACTAATTTACATTTCCACCAGCAGTCTATGAGGGTCTCAATCTATCCACATCCTCAACAACACTTGTTATTTTCTGTTTTTTTCATTCTAATAATCTTAGGAGGTAAGAGGTGTTATTGTGGTTTGATTTGCTTTTCTCTGATGGTAATGTTGAGAATAATTTCATGTGTTTATTGGTAACTAGTATATCTTAGTTACAGAATCATCCATTCAAACCTTTGATGGTTTTTAAATCAGGTTATTTGACCTTGTGTTGAGACTCTGCTTGCTTCTCCAAACTGTCAGCCAGAGAGAGAGGAACCTATTGCCACCTCCAGGGATGCGACTCATTGCATGGATGATATCAAAGAGCATAACAGTGCCTGCTACCAGGAGAAGCAGTTTTAGGGTCCCAACCTCTGTGATTTTCAGGTGTCAACGCCACCAGTGAAACACTACTCACCCAGGTACTGGACAGAACAATGTTTACTCATACAGAGAAGAGACAAAACAGGGTGAGCTCCAATAGTGGGCATCAGTCTTAGATGGCCAGCAGGTCTCAATCTGCAGTATATGCAGGTAGATGGACCATGCAGACTTCTTGTATCATGGAGCCCTCCCTGCCAGGACCAGCTATACCAGCAGGGGTGACCTGGGTGTTATAAAACTTACATACTTTAGCTAGTCTCTCTTCTAAGCTAGTCTTAGAAGATTTGCATATGCTAAGGGAAAAAGGAGAAAGAATGTACAAGTAGGTGGCCACTGCTGTATTTAACCTCAAGGTACTCCCAAAAGGGAGTCAAAGCACAGTTGTCATCCACCCTAGGAGTCAGACTAACAGTGTCCTGAGGTTTATTTGTGGGTCACAGGGAAAGGTGACAGGCTCTGCTTGGACTCCTCCCTACCACACTTTTTATTATTGAGCTGTTCACATTCTTTATGTATTCTAGATTCAAGTCCATTATCAGATACATGATTGGCAAATATTTTCTCCCATTGGGGCAGCTGTCTTTTTACCTGTTTGTTTGCAACTTTTGAAACATTTATTTTTATTTTAGTGATATCCAATTTATTTGTCATTTCTTGGTTGTACTTTTGGTGTCCTATATAAGCAAATATTGACTAAATCAAAGTCACAGATTTAAGCTTGTTTCTTCCAAAGATTTTTCAAGTTGTAGCTCTGATATTTAGATCTTCATTCCATTTTAGTTGATTTTTGTATATCATGTGAAATATGGGTCCAAATTCATTCCTTTGCATGTGCATTTCCAGTTGTGACAGCACCATTTGTTGTAAAGAAAATTCTTCCTTCATTGAATTCTCTTGGCATCCTGTTAAAAACAGTTGACCATAAATATGAGGGTTTATTTTGGAACTCTCAATTATGTTCCATTGGACTATATGTCTAGTCATTTGCCAGTACTAGACAACTTTGATTGTTGTAGCTCTGTAGTATGTTTTGAATAGAGGAAGTTATCCTCCATATTTGGTCTTCTTTTTAAGATTATTTTGACTATTCTGGGTCCTGAGAATTTCCAAACAAATTTTAAGATCAGATTATCACTTTGTGCCAAGAAGCTAAGTGGGATTTTGATAGAGATTGGCTTGAATCTGTAGAATAATTCAGGAAGAATTGCCATTTTAGCCATATTTAGTCCTCTGATCCATAAACTTGCGATGATTATCCATTTATTTAGATTTTTTTGAATTTATTTCACCAATGTTTATAGTTTTCAGAGTGTAACTTAGCACTTGTTTTGCCCAAATTTATTCTTAAATTATTCTTTTTGATGGTCTCATAAATGGAATTGTTTCCTTAATTTCCTTTTTGGTCTGTTCAATGCAGCTTTTAGGACATAAAATATTTTTTGTATATTAATCTTGTATCCTGTAATTTTGTAATACTATTTTATTTATTCCAGTAGATTTTTGATGGATTCTTTAAGATGTTTTATATATGAGATAATTTCATCTACAAAGAGATGTACTTTCACTTCTTCATTTCTAATCTGGATTTCTTTATTTCTTTATTTTGTTTTTGTTTATTCCATGAACATTTGCAAACAGGTTTTTGCCAGGAAGTATATCTTCACATGCTGGGATTGGTACACAGGTGTGCAATTGCTTAGTCATAAGGTAGTTTCATGTTTAGTATTTTTATTTTTTGACTGCAAAGCTTTTTCAGAATAGCTGTATCATTTTGCATTTCCACCAACTATATACAAATTATCCAGTTTCTCCATAACCTCAGCAGAATTTGGTGTTATCACTATTTTTTCAGTCCTTCTGATAGATATGCAGTTAAATCTCAGTTTTAATTGTTGTTTCTCTAATGGCTAGTAATATAAACATCTTTTTTGAGTGCTTATTGGACATGTGTATGTTTTCAGTGAAATGTCTTCATGTCTTTTATTTCCTGATGGGCTTAGCTGTTTTCTTTATGGTCAATTTCTGAATGTTCAATTTCTGAAAGTTCTTTTTATTTCAGATACTAGTTTCTCTCTCTCTCTCTCTCTCTTCTCTTTCTTCCTTTCTTAAGTTCTTTTTGCCTGTATATATCCAACTGTGCCTGCACCATTTATTGAAATGGCTATCTTTACTTCATTTAATTGCTTTTCCATCTTCATCTACAACCAGTTGGGCATATTTTGTGTGGCTTTATTTCTAGATTCTTTATTCAGTTCCATTGATGTATGTGTCTTTCTCTTCACCCATACAACACAGTCTTGATTATTCTAACTATACAAGGGGCTTTCAAATAAAAGGATTACTCAAAATTATTCTTTTTTCCAAAACAATTTTTATCTGTTTGGATTCCTTTGCTTTCCATATAAATTGTATGATAAGCTTATGTTTATATGCAGAAACATGCTGGGATACTGATAGCAATAGCTACATTTAAACTGCTTATCAACTGGGGACAATTGACATTTCTACCCTGTTGAGTCTTCTGATCCATGAACACAGTATGTTCCTACATTAATTTTACATTCTTTAATTTCTTTTATTAGCACTATATAGTTTCAGCATACAAGTTTTCCGCATTTTGCTATATTTTTGACTGACTATAAGTGGCTTTGCATTTTTATTGTATTTTGCATGTGTTCATCACTGGTATGTAGAACTACAATTGATTTTGTAAGTATAGTTTGTATATTGCAGCCTTCCTGAACTCACTTATTGTTTCTTGGGATTTTCTATATGGAACAGGCAATGATGCAGCATCAGCACAGCAGAGAGCCTCTGGACAAGAGAATTACAAGTGTATGAAGGCGCCTGGGGACTTCTAAACAAAGAGTTTTATCTTATCAATGGGAGTCAGATGTTGGACATGGTTTTAGGGGCACTACACACTTTCTCTTAGACATGACTACAGTGTAAAGCAAAGGGTTCACAATGGCCACATAGCGGTCATATGCCATCACCGAGAGCAAGAAGCCTTCTGTGGTGACAAACACCCCAAAACACAAATGCTGCACCATGCAAGCATGAAAAGAAATAGTGCCCTTTACAACCAGGATGTTGATCAGCATTTTGGGTGCAATTGCAGTTGAATAGCAAGCATCTACGAATCATAGGCAGCTGAGGAAAAAATACACAGGTGTGTGGAATTTGGGAGTGATTTGGATTAAGAAGATCATGCCCAGATTCCCCACCAAGGTAATGGCATAAATCACTAGGAACAACAGTAAAAGCACAACTTTAGTTCAGTACGGTCTGTCAACCCTAAAAGAATAAACTCAGTAATCACTGTGCCATTCTCTTCAGTCATTGTCCAGTTTTCACAAAATCTGTTGTGAAAGAAAAAGACACAGGGATCATAATTTATTAGAGGAACATAGAAAAATATATATTAACATCAAATACACACAGTTAGTGCTTTTCATCTTTGGGTAAATAATATTCTTTCTTTGGAACTGAGTTTTGTCATCAATGAAATGAGCAGGTGGATTAGGTCGTCTCTCTTTTTCTTTCCAGTGTTGGCATTTTATCTGGTTATTTTCCATAAAAACCAGTGGGCAAAACAGTTCATTTCTCACAGCTTCAGTCTGTCTAAAATTCCTACCTCAATAATAAACTAACTAGCATTAAGAAAAAGAAAAAACTAATGACAGTTGGAATTAGTAGAAGTATATATAATGCATATTGTTGCAAAACTGAATTTCTCTCAGTGAAGCTCACTTCTGACCACTTATTTCGTCTTTATTACTCATCTACCCATACACTGGATAAAGAGAGTGTCAGTCACACAGTTTTTGCAATCACAAGCTGAACTGTTTTAAATATGAAATTATTGGGCATCTAAAATGATCTGTTTCTTGAACTTATCTGTAGAATTGATCTGTAGATGTTTTATTATTGACTCCAAAGTGACCACAATTGTCAAGTAAAATGGCACAGGTGTCTACAGGGATGGCATTTAAAGGTACCAAGAACAGCACCTTCTGGGACCAAGGGCATCTCCTAACTAAAACTCATGATATAAAACCCGTCCCTTTCATGACACTTTTAGAAAGTATTCCAGACTCTAGTTTTGGGGCAATCTTCCACATGGCCGTGGTGGAAGAGCAACCCTGCAAGGTCACTGGTTGAGACTAAGACACATAAGCTGTATCTTCCATATCTGAGCCAGATGGAGGTTTCCTGCTTTTACTGAGACCACAAACAAATTTAGACATTTAAACTGACTAATTGCTTTCTGAAACTTTTTTCACATTCTCCATCCTATAACAGATACATAAGACAAGTTAAGGCTTTCTAAAACTATGATTTCCATCAGAAGTTTTGTTGTCTTTTATCTTATCTTCAAAGTTGTCCATATTTACTTAAGAATCAACTCTTTTTTTTCCCTTTTTCCTCTATTAAATTGGAAATGATGAGAAATGAATTGTTATCAATTTAGCTTACCTATATTTTATATCACTTATTTATCTTAATTAAAACATTTCAATTTTCACAATGCAGAAGAATAAGAACTCCATCAGACCTGAGCCAATTCTTATTACAGCCAAAAATTGCCTTTATGTTGTTGCACAATTTATTTAAGTTCTTAGATTCTAGATCTACTTATATTTACTTCCCCAAGATTGCTGTCATGATTGAAGATTGACAACAAAGAATTTCCTGTTGCTTTGACTATAAAATTAGCAACTAATAAAATAATATTATGTAGCTACATGAGCTACAGCTATCTAGATAGGTAGAATAGTAATGTTTTGATGTTTTTTGGTTCAAGGTGATGGGTGTAAGTTTGAAAACATTGTAATCAATCCCTTTCAATTTTAGAGTAGTTTAGAATATTTCAGCAGTGTTAATTTACTTATTAATTATTGTCATTAGTATTAGTAGTTTGAGGGATCAAATTGTCATTTCAAATGATTGTTTAAAATTTTGCCTGTTAAACATGAGATAATACATAATATAAATAAGTATATACTTTTGTGGTTTTTCATGTGCTCTTTAGAGATTGCCAACAGATTTGACAACTTGAGTATCTGACAACTTATTCAGCTTACTTAGCTGTTATTTATCTGAATGAAAGATCAGCTCTTATAGATATGGATTTGATTGAAAAATATAATTTAGGAAATAATGTGCTTAAAAAGAATTAGAAATTAAATTATATTAGCTATCCTGTATAGTTTATATAAATGTCAGAAAAATTTGGTGGCAATCATGAAACAAGAATTAATAAGATAAGGAACTGGCTGAGGTAAATTTTAAGATTCAAAATACTGATAATATTCTATCATATTTAAAATTTTAAATTATCTGCAGAATGGAAGCCATTTATGGGTAAATTTGAAGAAATAGGAAGACAATAAAAGGCATTAATGTAACTCACCAAAAGAAGTTAAAAAAAAGTTTAGGTTACCAGATTATTTAAAAAGCTCATGTCCATTTCCATGGTTTCTAACCCTCCCCTCAAAAACAGAACCAGTTAATATATTTCTCACGTTCAAAATGGTCCACATTTAAACAGGAAATGCCAGAAGATGATTCCAGGTAAAATAATTTGAGTAAAATTTAGGTTTAATTACCAATCATAATGGAAACAAACAAAATAAGGTATTACATCTTTAATATTTCCTCAAGGAGGACAAATTTGAAGGATGGGACCAGTGCGCATATATATATATATACATTTTTTTGCTCTAATGAGGCCAGAGTACTGGTACTTCAGAAGCTTATTAAACTAGCATTATCACAACAACACAATTACATTTTGGCTTGTGGTCTTGTTTCTTAAGAGACTTTCTCAAGGTATCCCCATGGAACTGGTTTCCTCTAAGGTGTGTACTACAAAAAAAAAGTTACAAAGAATAGATGGAAACATGAAGCAAAAGATGAACAAGTATTAGAATGTGGGTTGTAAATAATTTGTATGAATGGAATAGAATTCCAGTAAAATATAAAGTGGACTGGGATTCCCTTTGTAATTCAGAAATACACAAATAAGAATCCAGTTTGATAATAGGTTATTTTATCTAAACCCCCTTAAAGCAGCAGCAGCCATTTATCAAATATTGCTTGAAGGACAAAGACAAGCTAAGCATTGCATTAGACATTAGAAAGAAAAGAGTTATTAAAAATAAACAAGAAAACTGGTTGGGTTTCAACTTCTAGCAAGATAGAAGACTAGATGTAATTCTAGATATATTAACTCATAAAATAAAAATGAAATTGTCATTGGGTTCAAAATTAAGAAAAGCAGAATACCAGAAGTGAAAGCTGACATTGACAACATAACTCACTCACGGCTTTTGCAAAACTTTATAACCAAATATGTGAAATCCAATATTTCACAAAGGTACTAAAGCTTTGAACCCATGAAAAAAAAGAATTCCATTGACATCCACATGTAAACCTTGTGCACTTTGAAGAACTGGCATTCTCAGTGTAAGTGCTAACTAAATTAAGTCTGCTTATTGCAAAATTTTAAATAAACATTCACACCATGACCCATCATCTTAACAGTAAAAAATTCTCTTCTGAGAGGCAGTAACCACAAACCTGACCTCACAGGCATTGAAGTTAGGATTTGCTGCCTGCACAACTAGGCAACTTCAACCTGAGAAACTTAAGGTTTTTCGTGTTGGTAGCACAGCGGCACCCCTGAGAACAATAAAGTAAAAACTTCTATGGATAGATACAGTCTTAACAAAGTCATCCAGATTATCATAGAACAGTTCTATTAAATGTGAATACACCATTCACTTACAAACCATAATGAGTAAGCACATCCCCAAAACCTAGAATATAGAAAGTAATAAATATATTTAAAATATTTAAGAAATAGTTGTTGTCAAAAGGTTAAAAAACAAAAAGTAAAAGGAATGAGACCTCTTCCAAAAAGACTGGTGACAGGATGATTGAATTGGCACTGTTCTAAGCAGTGGATCTGGAAAATAAAGAAATGATAGATAGATGGATAGATGGATGGATGGATAGATAGATTAAAAACAAAATAAAACAAATGAATGAATGAATTTGTGAGGAAACCAACCAAGACAGAAATAGTTTATGCCTTGGTTTGGGAAATAAATGGTAGCCCATTGCTGTGAGAGGGATTAGGATATAGTAAGAAACTATTTGTGGGAAAAGATGTTAGCCTGTTCATTTTTTATCTCCCAAAAAATTGTCCAGGCAGATCACTACCTATCTATCACCACTGAATCTGAGTCAAAGCAAAGCCAACTCATCTCTACCTCTGAGGTCAGTAGGAAACTTTAGGTTGTGTATAAAATAAGAGTGGATGAGGTGCTTTGGATGACCACTGCATATTCCAATGTTCTGATATTCCTTTTTACCTGCTCATTTACTTCAGGGTTAAATGCTTTTAAAGTGTAGCACCCTGGAATGTTTTTTGCAGGCAGATTGCCTCATAGGGGACTTATAGGGGAATAGCATACAAGATTAATGGGAAGGGTATTAAATGACAATTCCTTGCCTTAAGAAATATTCTATAAATCACCAAATTGAGTAATGGGTTTGTCCCTCTTACACATGGGTGTACATGACTGGTTAAGAGATACAATTCTCCAGAAAATAAGAGTTCAACTGGGAAAATAATATCTAGAGAGAACAACTTTAACTGTACTTCCAGTAACAGAAATAATTTAAGAAACAGATGAGTAATAAAAAATATGGCAAATGAATATCCTCAAAATGGTCAGGGGATGATGTTGGTAATATAGAGAAGTACTTCACCTTCCAATAGTATACTGAATTGCATCTCCAAAATAATGCTCTTTTTTTGGATACTGGCTAAGCAATGCATTTCAAAGTATTGCTGCATTACAGGAAGACAGAACAATCTCAAAAGCCAACAAAACAAACCCTAAAAGCAAACAAAAACACATTTTGAGCTGAAAGCTTGGCAGTAAAACCACAACCAGTATGAAATGGAAGGTAAGTCTGACAGAGCTGAATTGAAGGCTCTAGTAGAAACACAGGTATTATACCTATCACTCAGCCAAAGCAAATTTCTATATTCCCAGAATGAGATTATATACAATTAAGCTGGTTACTCAAAAGAAGACAATGGTATTCCTAGAATTTTTGGAAAAAAAATATATAATTGCATGTATATCATCATGTAGGCCAGGAACCAAACTTCCCAGAGTCTAAAGAAAAGGAAACATACATTCCAGTCAATAAGAATTTCATGTATATGAAGCAACATATTCATATCATAAAATGAATATGAAGAAATATTTTCAGATTCTAAAACGACATGAAAATTTTGAAAGATAAAGAATGAATGCATTTATACTAGGAAATATTAAACAAAAGAAAGCAGGATACCTGCATTAATGTTAGAAAAGTGACTTTAAGAAAAATTGTTGAGATATAGTCAAGACACAATAAATAAGGTTTAAATAATTACTGAAATATAATAATTCTAAATTGGTATGTATCAGTTTCAGTTACTGGGGTAGGTCTGTTACTTCTTCCCCCCTTTTTTTAAGGGATGCTCTAAAAATGTTGACTCTACTAAACATCCATGTAAACATGTTATTATTTTATCAGAAGGGAGATAACCAGGGAATTTTTCTGTAAAACATGCTTTACTTATCATAAATAATTTAGAAATTCATGATCTTATGCTGTCTCAGTAGGCAGAAAATGGAAGTGAATATGTGTAATTGATTTATACATGTGTGTTTATCCAAATGTAAAAACTAAGAATCCATAAACCCAAACCCAGTGAAAGTGGCTAATAGACAAAGAATGCCAAGCACAGGAAAACTTAGCAAAACAACACTATTATCCCCTGCATCTTATTAGAAAAAAATGTTGAAAACTAAAACCATAAAGCAGGAAACAGAAGAAAATATATTAAGGAGTAAAGAAATAGAAGTTTCTCAAATTTCCATGGCCACCTGGGCAAGTAACTAACCATGGAACACATGGAAGTCTACAAAGGTAGCTAGTGTCACAGCCAGGTAACATCAGAATCCTAAGAATATTTCATTAAAGCACAGGAACACTTTACAGAGAAATATGAATGGAAGTCTGATAGTCCTATGACAACATACATTCTCTGAATAAAGAATTAGGTGGCACATTGCCAATTGCAGATGCAGCTGAAGGAAAGGGGTCATTGGATTGAAACTGATTCTCAAGTGAATACAAACTTTTGTGAGCTGAACTTTCCAAAAGGTGTGATAACTGACTTCTACTGGGTAAAGATAAGGATTTGGCAAATCTACCCTGACAGAGGCAACTGCCCACTCTCTCACTGGCTAAGAAATGGAACACCCCTTCTGACTCTGTAGGAGTGTTATGGTTGCAGACAACCCCAAAAATGTTGGTTTTACAATCAGAGAAAGCATGCCTAATTTAATGCTGTTGACACAGATATTAATAGGGGGAATCCACGTTACTGTATGTAATCTCACTCTTGGACGATCAGGAAAATATTCAGGAGGGCGTAACTGATCTGTTAGTTTAGTTAGCCAAAAACAAGTCTAAATTTTGGGGAAAAATTAATATTATAATCTAGAAATAGATGGTGGTGAAAGTTATTCATTATTGTCACTGTAATTAATGTTGAAGAACTGTCCACTTAAATGGCTTAAATGACTTTGTCAGGTATATTTTAGAACAATTCAAATAAATTAATTTAATAAAAGAAAAAAGTGTAGGTAAGATGAAAATATTTTAAAAAGAGACAGTGTAAATTTTAGATGACTTTTAAAAATATAATTAAAAAGAAGTTGAAGGATTGCTGCCAGATATTTGAGAGGGTATTATTGATATTTAGGGAATGAAAAACTGACTCTTACTCTAGCTGTGAACCACATCTCTTAAAGGGACCTGTCAAATTAACTCCATAAATATTAGCTTTGGAAAAATAAAAATCCCACAATGCAGATTATAACTAATAAAAGAAAAACTTGAACATGAGCTGAATTTATCCTATCAATTAAAACCATACAATTCAAAGAGTCTGAATAAAGGACCTAGGTATGTTCAACCTGCCATCATCTTGCCACACAGAGGATCCAAAGTCTTATTTAGTGTTTTGGGTGAAATGGCTTATGTATGGTATGCAAATATTTTGAGGTTACTAGAAACTGGTGATCGATTTAAATCACTCCCAGGGATAGAGATGACATTATGAAAGGCCAAGGATTTGGAGATGCTATAGGAGGATATGCTAAGGTCATTCTTGAACTTCAAATTGGAAATTTTATCTGGAAGAAATAGATTGTGGTTGGATCACCATTACCTAAATGTACTTGAGACTGTGTATTATGTGCCAACTGGGTACTATGCCTTGCTCATTCCCTAATGGACTGTTGCCCAAGTGCACCCTTTCCATGATTTTAATTGAATATGCAAAATGAGAACTTTGCACTGCTGTGTAGCAAACATTAGCCATTTAGAAATATGGGCCATCAACAAAAGATTGCTTTTTTGATTAAGGAAATGGTTGGAACAGGAATACTTATCCAAAAGAAGCAATCCCAAGAGAAAAGTGCCCAGCTGAGTCTTCCCCCAAATTCTGACATATAGAATCTATGAAGAAAATAATATGGTTGTAATTCTTATTCACTAAATGTTGGGGTATTTTGTTACACAATAGCAGTAACCAGAACAATGAAAACTGATTGATAAAAGTATTGATCAAGTTTAACTTTATTAGGCTTAAGGACTACTGTTCATCAAAGTACAGTAAAAAAAAAAAAGCACAGGCAGGATTTTGTTTTGTTTTTATTTTTTGTTTTATGTTTTTAAAACACTCCCTTTTCCCTCTCCCCAGATGCCCCAGTGGACTCTAATATGCTTTCTATCACTGCAAATTTGCTATTTCTAATAATCTCTTATAATTGATGTCATGTAGTATTTGTCCTACACACCTTCCCTATTTCACTAAGCCTACTGTTTTCAAGGTTCTTCCAAGGTGCAGCATGTCTCATAACTGCTTTTTATGGCTGAATAATATTCCATTGCATATATGTACCACATTTTCTTCATTCATTGGTTAATGGACACTGGGCTGTTTTCACAATCTATTATGAATAATGCTTCTATGAACATTATTGTACAAATATCTCTTTGATACCATGTTTTTGTTTTCTCTGGGAATATACCTAGAAGTGGAATTGCCAGGTCATATGGCAATTCTATATTTAGGTTTTGGAGGAAAAGCCATATTGCTTTCAACAATGGCTGTACCACTTTACATTCCCACCAAAAATGCAATTGAATTCTGATTTTTCCACATCCTTTCCAACACTTGCTATTTTTCTTTTTAAAAATAATATATAATAGCCATCCTTGTAGATGTGAAGTTGAATCTCTTGATTTTGATTTACATTTCCCTAATGGCTAATGATGTTGAGCATCTTTTCATATGCTGATTGGCCATTTGCATATTGCTTTTGGAGAAATGTCTATTCAGTGTTTTTGCTCAGTTCTTTAATTGGCTTGTTTGTCTTTCTTTTGTTGCTTTGCAAAAATTATTTCCATACTATGGATATAAAGCCCTTATCCTATATATGGTTTGCAGCAATTTTCTCCCATTCTGCAAATTGTCTTATCATTTTTTTTTTGATAATTTTTTCAATGCACAAAATTTTTTAATTTTGCTGAAATCAAATTTATCCATCTTTTTGTTACAATATCTAAGAATTTATTGTCAAATTCCCGGGAATGAAGATACAACCCTATGTAACAGTCTAAGAATTTTATGTTTTATCTCTTATATTTAGGTCCTTCATCCATTTTGAGTTGATTTTTCTTTATGGTGTGAGGTGGTCTAACTTCATTGTTTGCATGTAAACATCAAGTTTTCCCAACACCCTGATAATAGTGTATGTGATAAAAATGACAGTAACGGATAAATTAGAAATCATGTAATAGAGATTTTATATATTGGCTTTAAAATAACAACAAATAATTGGTATAGGGAATGTAAAGACAAGACGGGGAATTTTCACAAAGAATTGGAAACTATAAAAATATAGTGAAGTGAGACTTCCTCTTCCTGGTAGGAAAACACAAATTACAGTGTGGCAATAATCCAACTTATGAACTATAAAAAGCTGCATGACTTTCTTAACTTTTTAAAATCATATTTTATAGCATCAATGAAGTGTGAAAACTTTTTTTTCATGCACTCAAATCCCAAATGCAGATAATTCTTTCAAGACAACAGAGAATCTTCAACCATTTCTGTCTGGGGTTATTTGTTTATTCTGAGGTAGACTGTGGACCAAACTTGCCCAGGTCAGTGTCCCTGATGGGGCAAAGAAAATCTGCAAAGTTTCAGTGAACAATGCTAAGATGACAAATATGAAATTTGAAACTACACAAGTTCCTGACTGATTCTCAATGTGAGATTATTTTGGAACTGAAACTAGGTTTGGAGGACTAAACAAACCTGTAAAATGCAGAGCACATTTTTCTTTAGTCTGACCAGTGCATTAGAAATGAAAATTTTCCAGAAAATACATTAATCATGAAATTATTATGAAAATAGGGGCTCAAAAATAGCTGAAGTTTTCTAAAAACAAAATGAGAATACTACTTTCCCTAGATGCCAAGACATATTAGGAAGAATAGAGTATAATAGTATCACAGAAATAAAAAATAAAACAATGGAACAGTAGGAAGATCAGATCACTGAAAGAGAAGAGAAATCAATGAGTCAGATCCTTTCCAATTATATCAGTTGTTAACAGAGACTGAAAAATGAAGAAATGTAGATATTATAAATAAATTATCCACAGCACTTTTGGCAATACATAATCATTTTTAACATGATAGGAAGGTACCCAATCAAAAATATCCATCAGTACAGAACTGAAGGTCTGAACCTCTGGGGAGGCATCAGATTTGAAGATTTCTGGATAGGTGTGTGTGTGTGTGTGTGTAATCTTAGATGAAGTTAAAGGGGATTCTTCAAAGGAGAGTTGGGGAGAGTAATAACTTTTATCTCCTCCAAAATTAATTTTGAATCATTTTAGATATGCATCTAAACATTTTAATAGTGGATTCCTTATTGCAAGCTGAGAATTTTAATATGGTCATTTGCTCTGAACTCTTTTGTTGTTGAGGGCACTGTGGTCTAAGAATAGGAAGAAAAGAAGGAAAATAACTTGTAGGTAGAAATCACATTCAGAATCAAACCCTCCAATTCAGTTAACTTGGAAATTTGCCAATAATTATAATTGAATTTAAATTTTAAGAACAAAGACCAGATCTCTTAATTTTATGAATAATTTTAAAAATTTTCCTTAGAAAAAATTCTAACCCTATATAAAACTAAAATGAAAATACACATATATAACTCAGTAATCCAAATATTAAAAAATATGCATGCACTTGCAGCAGATTGATTGATTGATTCAAATATTAATGGCCTAGAATCTTAAGAGAGTTGAGTTTTAAATTACTATTTGTAAAATGCTTCTATTCACTGTCACTTTCACTTTCTATGTTTGTTTCCTCATAGGAAAGATGAGTTTGTGAAATAACATCATTTGAAAAATCCTTTGAAATCCTAGAATTCACTGAATTCCTGTGAATGTTAACAAGTGGAAAATTGGTGGAATATTGTAGGATAAATAGTGACTTGAAATTAACAAGAGAAATGCTTCATTTCTATGGCCTTCTTCACAGCATCCTTTACCTCTTTGTTTCTCAGACTGTAAATCAATGGGTTTAACATGGGAATCACCAGTGTATAAAACACAGAGACCACCTTCTCCTGTTCTACAGAATACTGGGAGGTTGGCTGAATGTAATTAAAACTTAGTGTTCCGTAGAATATGGTCACAGCAGTCAGGTGAGAGGCACAAGTGGAGAAGGCTTTCTGTCTGCCTGCTGCTGAGCGGATCCTCAGGATGGCAACAACAATGAACATGTAGGAGATGATCACAATCAAGAAGGTGCCCATGGCAATGACCCCAGAGAAGATTAACAGTAACAGTTCATTCATGGAAGTATCAGAACATGACAGCTTTAGCAGAGAGGGAATATCACAGAAGAAGTGGCTGACAGCATTCGGACCACAGAATGACAGTCTCCCCAGGCTTATGGTGTGTGTCAATGAATTAATCATTCCACCTATGTATGACCCAATGACCAGCAGTACACACTTTTTCTTAGACATGACTGTAGTGTAAAGCAAAGGGTTCACAATGGCCACATAGCGGTCATATGCCATTGCTGACAGCAAGAAGCCTTCTGTAGTAATGAACACCCCAAAAAACAAATGCTGCACTAAGCAAGCAGAGAATGAGATGGATTCTGTCACAACAAAGAAGTTGATTAGCATTTTGGGTGCAATGACTGATGAATAACAGGCATCTACAAAAGAAAGGCAGCTGAGGAAAAAATACATGGGTGTGTGGAGTTTGGGACTGATTTGGATTAAGAAGATCATGCCTAGATTCCCCACCAAGGTAATGAAATAAATCACCAAGAACAGCAGAAAAAGCACAACTTTTAGTTCAGCATGGTTTGTCAATCCCAAAAGAATAAATTCAGTAACAACTGTGAAATTCTCTTCAGCCATTTGTTAAATCCTTTTCTTGAAATCTGGTGTGGCAAACATAAACAGATTAGAATGGATATAGGAGAATCAATTATATAATAAAATCAAATGGAAATATTTATAGACATCTTGTTGGATAAATACATTATTTCACTGAACATAAGTTTCATATTTGTAATGATAGGAGACTGACCAGATTATCTCAATTTCTTTTCAGTGCTAATTAGGTTTCTGTCCCATTAAGAGGTGTTTGAAACTGTTTTGGCTCACAAAATTTCTGTCTGCTTCAAAGTGTCTGCCTCAATAGAATGGTGATACCAGCATGAGGAGCACTGATGGACATTTAATGAGGTTGAAAAAATAAATTTAAGCCCTTTGAAGAACCAACTGTTCATTTTGGATATGACTGGAGTAAATGAAAAGATTGAATATAAGCATATAAGCTCTTCTATTTAGTTAATCCACAAATGACTATTGTGTAACTACAGAAACAGCAAGTATTACAAGATAGACAACATGACCTTCAAAGATGATGACATGATACTCTAAAAATGTCAAAATCTCTGGTCTCTTCTGCTGCTTTCTTGTAGACATAATAGAGAAAGACATGCCATGGACATCACAGAGACTCACAGAAACACAAAAACATATTTTAACTAATTTCACTTCAAGTGCTCAATAATCATTCACTGCTAGTGATGCCCACATTGACTCACAGAAACACAAAAACATATTTTAACTAATTTCACTTCAAGTGCTCAATAATCATTCACTGCTAGTGATGCCCACATTGAACAGAACAGATTATAAAACATTTCTATCACTGTAGAAATTCCTATAGGTTAAAGCTATCTTCTGATATTCTGCCTCATATTTTTGAGTGATAATTGAATAATATTTCCCAAAGAAAAAAATATTGTAAATATTTTCCATTGCAATCATATTAAAGAAATGAAATATCCAGATAGAATTTAGAAATTCAACTCTATTATTCATTCATGGTTTGCTCAACCTTTGCAAAATTTGAGATGAAGTTGTAAACAGAATTGGATGATAGAATGTGCAGTTGGAGTAAATGACCTCTAATATTCTCAACACTAATATTATTATACCAGATTTACAACTTAAACTTTGTACCTGATCTACCAAATATGAGGATATTAAAATAAATAGGGGAAACCATTTTTATAAAATAAATCAAACTTACCAAAATAAAAGATTTTAAAATTGAAGAACCTTCACATCCATTTCATTTCTACCTTTACTCAAAAATAATTTTAGTTACTGATTGTCTGATATGCTGAATTACTAAGTATTTTAATAGTATGTAGCTTAAGATAATTTTAGTAAAGTAATTGAAGGTAAATCTATTCATTAATACAAATCAAGCAGAACAAAAAATAATAGATATGTTTTAGTATATTTACTATTTCCTCTAAGAAGACAAATTTGGAAAAAAGGGACAGCCATATGTATATATATATATACAAACTGCACACTCACACAAACACACACACACACATATTGTTTTTTACAACAGCCACTAATGAGATCTATCACTGATTAAACATTATGCTATCCAAGTTGAACCTTGGGAAACACTCTGTTTCTTAAGGGACATCACATTTTCCCATGAATCATCTATCTCCCTAAAGTGTATAATTAACCAAATTGCTATAAAGTGCTTAGGAAAATGAGAAAGATGGGGAATTTTTTGATTCAATAAAAGACCATGAGAAAAATAATCAGAAATAGTTGGCTTGAATAGAACAAAAATAACAATTGGTTGGATGCTATTAGGCTAATTCAAAATCTGTCTTTAGACCTATATGAAGGAGAAGTATTCATGAAAATTGCCAATATTTTAATGGCTTCTTTAGAGGTAATACAGACACACAAAGTAAATAAATGAATTTCTGCCAGTTGCCTGTCTCTACTTTCACTTCAGTGTGCAGCTTTTGCAATGGAGAATTCTGTGACAAATCAGATTTAGGTTCAATATTTACATTCATTAAACTGACATTTGCTGATGGATGATATACTCTAGGCATTTTGTTACCTACTATCAATAAAAGGATTGTGAAACATTCTTGGACATTTAAAATTGATAGTTTAAATCACAGGAAAAAATGAATAATCACTATGACAGTAAAAATGAGAAAGATGCATAAAATTAGGCTAAGGGATTTGTCAATCTTTGTAACTTGTTTTGGGATTTAATAATCCTGCTACTGAAAACAACTGGATAATTGGAGAACATAGTTATAGCAAATATTCTTAGACACTTGACAAATGGTAGCACAGGACTATAATCTATGAGAGAAGGTAGACATCCAGTGGTCACTGACAAAGGGTGGGGATTGGGCACAAGGACAGCACAAGGGTAGATGAGGAGACAAACAGGAAATCTGGAACATGTGCCTGGAATATGTGGTGATGACTACTGGATTAGGGAAAATTAGGCAGGGAAAGATGGAATATACTGCAATACAGAATTTAGGGAATAAAAAGACTAGTTCTTAGTAAATTTATAATATTCAAAAACTTATTGAGTGCCACATCACATAAGATGGCAAAATCAAATACTTAAGCTGTCAAAATCAAGTATGTTGGAATGCTGGAATCTAGTCAAACACTGGTAACAATGAGGGGAAAGCTGGATGAAGAAATAGACTGGCAAATTTCAGTAAACGTTGGTATTTCACACAATAGTGTCAAGCCCCAGCCCCCCAACCCCCAGCCCCAAGGCAGGCAGCTAAGGGGATGGCCCCCTGCATTCCTGTCGTGGCTTGCCTGTGCCAGGGTGGGCAGCAAGGTCCTAGTCCTCCAAATGTTGGTGCTGTGTGTTTTGATCTGACTTATGATTCACTGAGGAGCCTGTACAGAGCTGGCCAATGTTTTAAACCCCTCAGGATGAAGCAGCTACTGAGAAACATCCCTTGAAGGTGTTTAAAGAGATAGATAACTTTTTCCTTTCTTATTGGAACCAGGAACTTAAGGAAATAATTGTTAGAGCTATTGATAATCACAGAGATAATGAAACAGAAATTTCAGTGACCATACATGCATAGATAGTTTAGAAAACTGACTAAACAAACTGGCATCTGCAGCCCACAACAAGTCTCAATATCGTGGGTATGGATGAGAATTTTATTTTCAGATTTACCACATTAAATATTCAAAATATCTAATTCTCAAAAAAAATTATGATGCATAAAATGAAACATGAAAATAAAATTCATTGAAATGAAGAAAATAAATTAAAAGACACTATCTCTGAAGAAGCCCAGACTTTGAACTTACTAAACAAAGGCTTCAAATTAGCAGATTAAATACACTCAAAAGCCTGAAAGAAACCATGGACAAGGATCTGAAGTAAATTAGGGGAATGATATATGGACAACAGGGGAATATCAATTAAGAGATAGATAAATATAATAATAGGAGCCAAGTAGAAATTCTGGAGTTGAAAAGTATAGTAGCTTCAATGAAAAATTCACTAAATGTTTTCAATAGCAGATTTTAGCAGACAAAAGAATCATTGAATCTGAAGATAAAACAACTGAAGTTACCTGGTCTGAAGAGTAGAAAGAAAAAGAATTAAAAAATAAACAGATACAAGGGAACTATAGGACACCATAAAGCATGCAAACATACACATTATGAGAGTCCCAGAGGGAGAGGAGAGGGAGAAAGGAACATCAAATATATTTGAAGACATAATGGCCTAAAAATCCCAAATTTAATAAGAAATCTCAACAGACTCCAAGTAAGATAAACTCAAAGAAATCCACTCTAAGATACATTGCAATCATATGGTTGAAAGACAAAGACAAAGTAAGAGCTTTGAGAGAAGCAAGGAAAGAAATTTGTCATGTGCAAGGGATCCTCAATAAGATTAACAAATAATTTCTTTTTAGAAAAAAATGTCAGAAGACAATAAGATGGCATATATGAAGTACTGAAGGGAAAAAAAAATTCAACCAAAAATTTTGTATCGAGTAAAATTACCCTTCAAAAGTTAAGACATTTCCATAAAATGAAAACTGAAAGAGTTTTTATTAGTAGACCTGAAATACAAGAAATTCTAAAGCAAGTCTTCAGGCTGAAATGGAGACATTGGATACAAATTTTAAATCATATGAGGAAATGAAGATCATTGATAAGGAAAATATAAAGCAGATATTGTGGTATTTGTGATTGTAACTCCTCTCTTTGTCCCATATGACTTAAAAGACAAATGCATAAAACAATAGTTATAAATCTATTTAAATGGTCACAATGTATAATGCTGCAATTTGTAAAAATAACATGAAGAATTATTGACAGAACTGTATAAGGGCAATTCTAATGAATGCAATTAAAGCTAAGTTAGTACCAATTAATACTAGATTTTTGTAAATTTAGTAAAATGATATTGCCATTAGAAAGTAACAGCTATATATGGCAAAGAATGTAGGCAGGGAATGTAAATGGTACATGAGAAAAAAGCAATAAAACACAAAACAAAGTAGTGTTAGAACAATTGAGGAACAAAAAAAAGACACATGACATATAGGAAACAAACAGGAAAATGGCAGAAGAAAGTCATTCATTATCATAATCTCTTTAAATGTAAATGGCTTCAACACCTATTACAGGACAAAGATTGTCAGGATGGAATTTAAAAAAAAACAAAAACATGATCTGACTATATACTGCTTACAAGAGATTCACTTAAACCCAAAGATAAAAAATAGATTAAAAGTGGAAGGATTGAAAAATATGTTCCATGCAAGCAGTAACAGAAGGAGAGCAGGGGAAGTACAAATATTAAAGACAGAATAGACTTTAATTCAAAAATTCTTACAATAGGTAAAGGACACCATATACTGACAAAAGTGTCACTTCATCGAGGAGATAAAGCAAATTTGAAAAATACACAAACCACAGAGATCAAATATGTATGATACAAATATTGACAGAATTGAAGAGAGAAATAGACATTTCTACTAAAATGTTGAAGACTTTAATAACCACTTTCAATAACAAATATGAAAACTAAATGAAAGATCAATGTGGAAATAAAGAACTTGAACATTATTATTAACCAGTTGGTCCTACAGACATAAGTAGAAGCCCCCACTCCAAACAGCAGAATATACATTCTTCTCAGGTGAACAGGGAACATTCTCCAGGAAAGAAAATATTTTAGCCTATAAAAAACACTCAAAATGTTTAGAAGATTGAAATCATTGAAAGTGTCTTCTTGAACCCACAACTGAAATTAATAACGGATAAATATTGAAAATTCACAAATACATGAAACTTCAACAGCACAATCTTAACCAACAGGTCAAAAACAAATGTCAAGGGAAGCAAAAAATACTGTGAGAAAAATTAAAATGAAAACAGAACATACCAAGACTTATGGGATATAATGAAAACAGTGCTCAGTGCTCAGAATGAAATTTACAGTTATAAAACCTACATTATAAAAAAGAAAGATTTCAAATTTTCTGGATTGCTAATGCTGCCATTATGCAAAATACCTGAGATGGATTGGCTTTTATAAAGGGGATTTATTAGATTACAAGTAACCTATGTTCTAAGGCCATAAAAGTGTTCAAGCTAAGGCATCAATAAGAGGAGACCTCACTGAGGGATGGCCAAAGGTGACTGGAACACCTCTGTCAGCTGGAAAGCCATGTGGATGGTGTCTGTTGGTCCTTTGCTCAGAGGCTGCATTTTAAAATGGCTTTCTTCAAAATGTCTCTGGGCTTCTGTCTTAGTTTCTCTCTTTCAGCCCCTGTGTGTCCTTGCTCAGGCTTCGTGTCTCTCTTAGCAGCTCTTAGCTCCTGTGCATTGTTGCTTGTTTTCACATGGCATTTCTCTCTAAGCATCTGGGGATCCTCTCTTACCTTTCTGGAGGAAACTCTGGGCCTCATCTCTTAGCTTAGTGTCTCCAAACATCTTTCCTTCAGCATCTCCAAGCATCTCCAAGCATCAGCATTTTTGCCAGCTCTTGAGCTCTCCAGTGAACTAATCAAGACACACCCTGAATGGGTGGGTTCACAATCCCATGGAAATAATTTAATCAAGTTCACACCCATAGTTGGGTGAGTCACATATCCATGGAAACATTAAATCTAAAGGTTCCACCAAGTAAAATGTAACAAAAGGTCATGGATCTTCTGGAGTATGTAACAGTCTCAAACCAGCACAAGAAACAACTTAAATTTATGTCTCATGAAATTTAGTTGGAAAAAAGAACAAAATAAACCCCAAGCCAGTAGAAGAAAAGAAATGTTAAAAATTGTAACAGAGACAGAGTATAGGAAAGCAAAAACAAAACTATTGACCAAAAATTTATTTACCTAAATCACCAAAATTAATATTTCCATAACCTAGGGAAGATTTGAGTGAAACAAGAAGGCCCAGTCAGACCTTAAACATAGAAACAGGAACAAGAAGCCACAGATGCTAATCAAAAGAGAGATTCTCCATTACAGGCTCCCCTCCTCATCTAAGGTAGATAAAAACCAATCAGACAGTATAGACTGATTTATCTTCTCTGGCACAAAGTGGGGTGTGCAGAGCTGCCATCTGTCAACCCTGACCCAGAGCAATTTGGGGCCATGTTAGGAGACAGACCATGAGGGCACTCTTTCCCCTGCTGTTTTGAACAATTTGTGCCAAATAAGTGGCAGGTAGATTTGCCTTTTCTGTACTCTTTATTCTGTGCAATAAAGGTATTGTTCTGGTTTGCTAATGCTGGCTTTTCACAAAATACCAGAAATGGATCAGCTTTTATTTGGTTACACAGTTGGATTGAGGTTTATTTGGTTATGCAGTTACAGTCTTAAGGCCGTAACATGTCCAAGGTAAGTCAACAATTGGGTATCTTCACTGGAAAATGGCCAATAGTGTCCAGAAAACCTCTGTTGGCTGGGAAGGCACATGGCTGGCATCTGCTCCAGAGTTCTGGTTTCAAGATGGCTTTCCCCAGGACATTCCACTCTAGGCTGCAGTTCCTCAAAAAATGTCACTCTTAGTTGCTCTTGGGACATTTTTCCTCTCTTAGCTTCTGCAAAGCAAAAGTCTGCTTTCAATGGCCATTTTAAACACTCTCTCATCTGCAGCTCCTCTCTCAGCTCCTGTGCATTCTTCAAAGTGTCCCTCAGCTGTAGCAAGCTTGCTCCTTCTGTCTGAGCTTATATAGTACTGTAGTAAACTAATCAAGGCCCACACTGAATAGGCAGGGCCACACCTCCATAGGAATCATCCAACCAGGGTCATCACACACAGTTGGGTGGGGCACTTCTCCACAGAAACACTCAAAGAATTACAATCTAATCAATGTGAATACTTCTGCTCACACAAGATTGCATCAAAGATAATGGCATTTTGGGGGACATGATACATTCAAAGTGGCACAGGTGTCATTTGCTAAAAGGTTCTGTGGTGCCCTGAACCCATGTTCACATAATGCACCATTGTAACAACTCACTCTACAGTGAGTGGATAAGAATTGTCTTTGATTCTGTTTACACCAGATTTTGGAAAATTCTGTAACTCCTGGCTTCTGATTATAGACACTCGTATGATCTCTGATAGCTGATCATATTTTGTACACCACAAACATTCATCACCCTTACTAACTGGTGTTCACTCCTGCAGTACTGGGATAAAAAAAAATATCAAATGCTATGAATTGAGCAATGCCCAGATCTATGTAGTTTGTGGAGTTGATAGTGGCCAATGGGAACACTTTTAAAACTCTGTATCAGTTTGTTTCTGACAATTTTGTTAAGGACAAGGATCTTCACATTCTTGTTTTCAGAGTATTTTCTGAGCCAGAAACAAGAGTAGAAAGTTTTAAACCAAGAATTTTCCGTGACTCCTATTGACACCATGAAGCACTTACTTGTTCTTCTGTTATCAGTCACTTATACTGTGATAAACATGCCATGCTATCTATGCTGTACTCAAATATGCATGAAATAGACTTGGCAATGTTTATGCATTAACATCTGATTTGATTTACTTCCTCCCGAAATACCTAGTGCCCTAATTAATGATTTTATGGCCATATTTCAGATGCATGGATTGTAGTTAGCTCAGAAAGGAATCAGTGATCAAAGTGAAAAAGTGTAGAGAACATGGCGTATAAAAGAAGAATAAAAATAAGATACTTAAGTTATGTGAATGGAAGGGGTAAAATATTTATTAAAGGTGATTATTCATGGATAATATGATGAATTAAAGCTATTGTAAAAACCAGGAGGTAATATGGGCATGATCTCTAATACTATTTTGATGGATTTTGATAATGTTTTGTTGCTGACAAAGGAATAACAACATGTTTGAGGACAAATTACCCAGAAGTTAAATATTTTCATTGCAGAGAATTCAAATAACTCAGGAGAGCCACTGTATGAGAAATAGGAATTTCATTAATAGATGATACATAAAAGGATGGTGAGTTAAATTCTACTGAATTAATGTTTACTGTGTTGACATATTTTTCTCTTTATTTCTCTTTATTTTGCATTTAGCCACTCTGAAACTTTGGGGATGAATATTTAAATAATTTCAAACACTTCTCTCTTTCAAACAAAAAAACAACAAAATATTTTCCAATATTTTGTTTGTTTTTTTTTCATTGTAGTGAAATAATTAAAGAGATAGGAGAAAATCCCCAACCATGAAGTACAATTTAAAGAAAGCAAATGAAACTCAGTTTTTACCCCTCCTTTGCTTTGGTGTACATAGTATGTTATTTTTTTTTATTTATTAAATAAGATTGCTGGAAAAAGACAAAGTAAGTAATTGCCAGAATCATAGTGACAGTCCTTAGCCCACCTGTTGTTGTTGCTGTTGTTGTTGTTATAGTCTTCGACATTTGAGCCACTCCTCTGGTTTGCTAATGCTGCTGTTTTGCAAAACACCAGAAATGGGTTGACTTTTACAGAGGGGGTTAATTTGGTTACAAATTTACAGTCTGAAGGCCATGGAAATGTCCTAATTAAGGCATCACCAAAGGAAGGACAATGATGCCCAGAAAACCTCTGTTAGGTGGGAAGGCATGTGTCTGGCATCTGCTGATGCCAGGTTATGTTCCAACTCCTCTCTGAGCTCCTGTGCAGTTTTCAGAACATTGATCTTGGGGCATTTTTTCCTCTCTTAGCTTCTCCAGAGCAAACTCTGGGCTAGCATAAGTCTGCTTTCAATGGCCATCTCCAAAATGTCTCTCTAAGCTGTTCTGAGTTCTGTCTGTTTGTCAGCTCTTTTATATGGATCAGGTGATTTAATTCAGACCCACCCTGAATAGTAGGTTAACACCTCCATGGAAATTATTCAATCAAAGGTCTTGTCAACAGATGATTGAGTCACATCTCCATGGAAGCACTCAATCAATGGGTTGCAAACTAATCAAAACTAATACATCTGCCCACACAATATTGCATCAAAGAACAGGCATTTTTTGGGGGTCACAATACATCCAAACTGGCACATTCCACCTCCTGCACCACAAAATGACATGATCTTTCCAAACATAAAATACTTTCTTCCCATTACAATATCACAAAAATTAAAACATTTTAGTAACAATAGGTAAGTACAAGATCTCATCAAAATCAGTTACAGGCACGGTCTGTTCTAAGGCAAAATTTCCCTCTGGCTGTGGACCTATGAAAGTCAGAACAGGTTATCTGCTTCTAATATACAAAGGAGGGATAGTCATAGGATAATCATTCCCACTGTCATAGGGGGAAACTGAAAGGAAAACAGGGTTTAAGGTACATACACAGTTCCTAAAACCCACAAGGCAAACTCCATTAGATTTCAAAGTGTGAAAGTCGTTTATAAAATGATGGTTTATCCTTGGAGCTTGAGAGAGCAGGAGTATAACTCTTTCTAAGAGACTTTGCAAATAGATCTTTTCTCTCCAAATCCTGGGGAGAGTAGTACAAAATATCCACATATTGGGGAGACCAACTTCTTCTCAGCCCCACCCTCCTCAAACATCGGGGCACTGCCTGGGTCCTGCATCTCAGGGGCAAAGGCTCTCCCCTCTCCAAACAGTAGGGTGGCAGCCAGGCTCTCCTGAATCCCTTAGAAATGTGCTTCACTATCTCTGGGGCCTGGGGTGGCAGCACTCTTCCTAAGCATTGAGGCAGAAGGCCCACCCTCTGCCTCCAGGGCAAACTCACCCTTTCCATGTGCATGGACCACTCTGGTCTCCCAGCCCAGGAACTATTGACTCCAGACTTCAATCTCCATGTCTCAGCCTTTGAGGATATTTTTCTTTCAATTTGCCCCTTTTCCTTTTCCTCCAGTCCAGACTGGCAGTGGCTCCATTTATACAGTTCTCACAAAAATCTTGTTGGCTTCACATGAAGCACACAGGGGTCAAAACCATCAGATAATAGGACATTTCACAAATCCTTTCTGGATAAAACCATCTCCTATCCTGGCTTGTACTGAAATGGCAGTCAGGTTCCATGTTTGGTTAAATCCTCATGTGGAGTTGTAGCTTCTAGTGTCTCTCTTTTTGGAAGCCCATAATTTTCCAAACTATGAGTTTCTGGTTTCTTTTTACCCAAGAGTTCAATTCTCAATTTATCCCTGTCTTCTGACATTTTACTATAAGCTGCAAGGAGAAGCCAGTCTATATCCACAAATTTTAGTTTTGAAATCTCATCAGCCAAGTATCCTAGATCTTCACTCTCAAGTTCTTCCTTCCATCCAACAGCAGGACTTAATTTTGCCAAATTCTCTGCCACTTTAAAACAAGGATCACCTTCCTTCCAGTTTGCAATGACACATTCATCATTTCTGCTCAAGGCCTCATCAGAATTACCTTTAGAGTCCATATTTCCATAAACAGTCTCTTCAAAACATTCTAGTCCTTTTCTATCAAGCTCCTCACAAACCTTCCAGAATCTTCCCCTTATCCATTTAAAAAGCCATTCCAACATGTTTGGCATTTGCAAACTCAGCAGCACTTCACTTCTCTGGTATCAAAATCTGTTCCAGTTTGCTAATGCTGCTGTTTTGCAAAACACCAGAAGTGGATTTGATTTTATATAGGGCATTTATTTGGTTACAAATTTACAGTCTGAAGGCCATGGAAGTGTCCAAATTAAGGTAGCAACATGAGTATACCTTCACCAAAGGAAGGCCAATATAGTCAGGAAAATCTCTATTAGCTAGGAAGGCATGTGGCTGGTGTCTGCTGATCCTGGGTTATGTTCCAGCTCCTTTCTCAGCTCCTTGCATTCTTCAAAGTGCTGCTCTTGCATTTTGTCCTTTCTTCATTCTCTGGAGCAAGCTCTGGGCTAGCATAAGTTTGCATTCAATGGCTATCTCCAAAATATATCTCTAAGCTACTCTGAGTTCCTTCTGTTTGTCAGCTCTTTTATATGGCTCCGGTTATCTAATTCAGACCCACCTTTAATGGGTGGGGTAACACTTCCATGGAAATAATCCAATCAAAGTTCTTGCCTACAGTTAGTTGAGTCAGATCTCCATGGAAACACTCAATCAGTAGTTTCCAACATTGTCAACACTAATGCATCTGCCACCACAAGATGACATCAAAGAAAGTGGCATTTTGGGGGACATAATACATCCAAACTGGCACAGCCACTAAACTAGAGAATTCCAATAATGAACTAAAAGAGAAACATTGCCATAAAGATTTCATATTTAGGAAAGAGCTAACCACTCTGAGGAATTTGAGCAATGGTGCAACTTGGCAAATTATAACAGACATATGATCCTGGAACAACTGAATAGCTACATGTGACCAATGAATTTGAATTCCTAACTCATTTACCACACAAAAATTTACTCATAATGGATCAATGACCTAAATAAAAGAGATAAAACTCTTAGAAAAAAACAGAAGAATAAACTTAATGACCATAAACTAGTCAATGGATTCTTATATTTGTCACCATAATCACAAGCAACAAAAGAGAAAAAGATAAATTAAACTGCAGAAATGAAAAAAAAAAATGCACATCAAAGAATGTTATCATGAAAGGTAAAACAAAAGCAGCAAAGTGAGAGAAAATATTTTCAAAATAATTTATATGATAAGGGTTTAGTATACAAATTATAAAAAGAAATCTTACAATTCAACAACAAAAGACTACCAACCCATTTAAAAAAAATATAAAGGATTTGAATGGAGAGTTTTGACAAAAACTTTATACAAAAAGTACATCACTAGTCATTAAGGAAATCAATTCAAAACCACAGAAAAATCCCACTACATAAAGTCTGGCTTTAATTAAAAATACACAAAATAACATATTTTGCTAAGATATGGAGAAATAGAAACCCTCCTACATTGCTTGTGGAAATGTAAAATGGTTCTGCCACTGTAGAAAACAGTGGTATTTCCTCAAAAATTAAACATAGAATTACCGTATAACCCTTCAATTCCACTTCTATGAATATAACCAAAACAATCAAAAACAGATACTCAAGCAGACATCAAGCATAATTGTTCATAGCTGCACTATTCACAATCTTCAAAGGTGGAAATAACCCAAATAACAATCCCCAATGAATGAAAAAGCAAATTGTGGTATACACATACAATAGAATATTATTCAGCCATAAAAATGAATGAAGTATTGGTACTGATGAACACTATCACCTGAATGAACCTTGAAAACATAGTGCTAAATGAAAGAAATAAGAAATCAAATATCACATGTTTTATAATTCTTATTATATAAAGTCTCCAGAATAGAAAACTCCATGAAGATTGAATGCCGATCTTTGGTTGTCAAGATTGGGAATGGAGGGAGGGAGTGATTGCTGAATTAGTAAAGGGTTTTGGGGGGTGAAGAAAAAAATGGAAATGAGAGAGATCTAGTGGTTGCACAACAAAATGAATGCACTAAATGACCAAAAGTGTACATTTTAAAATGTTAAATTTAATATTATATAAATTTTGCCTTAATAAAAGTATCTTACTTAGTATACTCTCTGACTCTAATGGAGTTAAATGGAAATATAGTAAAATATTTACAAAACTCTTAAGCATTTAGTATATTTTTAAAATCAGTTCTAAGTATTCTAGCTTTTCTGAAAGAAATTAGAGGGAAGGATTTCAATATAAGTGATAGTGAAACTACAGAATCTCAAAATTTTTATGGTTCAATTAAAAGCAATGCTAATATGAAAAGTTATAGTTTTAAATACATATATTAGAAAAATAAGGAATTTGATAAAAATAAACTTGGAAGAGAAAATCCAATTAACCCAAAATAAGGAAAGAATAATAAAAATAATTAGACAAATCACTGAGACAAAAGAAAAACAATAGATAAAATGAAAGTAGGCAAAATTGTTTATTATACAAATCAATTATATTAATAAGCTCTAATCAAGAATAGTTGAAAGAGAAAGGAAGAGAGAGAGGAAGAGACACACAGAGAAAGAGAAAACTAAAATAAGCTATGAAACAATTATTCATGTAAGAGGGAATACGCATACAAGTATAACATTCAGTAACGATATAGGAAGGAAAACAAAGAAACATGTAAGCTTAAACCTTTAGATGAAAAGGACAAATTACATGAAAAACAAAATTGACAAAAGAAGAAATTTTAAGAATATCTTAATAGCCATATTTAAATCTCTCAATATATAAAAATTTACCACAAAGAAAATTCCAGGATGAGATGGTTTCTCAGATACATTCTACAAAGAACTGAGGGAAAAATGTTTCTAATCCTTTGCCAACTTTTCAAAAATAATGTAGAAGTGACCATTTCCAACTCATCTCATTTTATAAGTCAGAATAACCTTGATCCCAAAACCTAAAAAAAAAAAAAAAAAAAAAAAAAAGCTAGAAGAAAAAAAATTGCAGCTACAATCATAATGAATGTAAATTAAAAATATGCAATAGACTATTAACCAATTAAAAGAATGTATTAAAAGGATAATAAATGATGAAAGTGGGCTTTGTTTTAGGAGTTTAAGTTTAGTTTATCATTTACATTAAGGAACAAATGGAGAAAAGGGTGATAATCTCAATCAATAAATAAAAAGCTTTTGACATAATTATACACTCAAGAATAAAGAATCTCAGAAAACTTGGAATAAAAGGGATGTTACTCAATTTAACAATTGGCATTTTACTACTGAATATCTTTTCATATGCTTATTGGCCTATGTATATCTTCCTTAGAGAAAGACTTCATATTCTAACCATTTTTTAAAAATTTGAGTTGTTTGTCTTTGTCATTGAATTGCAGGCATTCTTTCTATATTCTGGTTAATAAATGCTTATCTGATATATTATTTATAAGTACTTTCTCCCATTATATAGTTTTTTTTCAATTTCTTGATAATATCCTTTGATAAGTAAAATTTTTATATTAGCTGAAGTTCAAGTTAACTTTTTTCTTTTGTTGCTCTTGCTCTGATGTCTTATCTAAGAATCCATTGCTCAATTTATGGTCATGAAGATTTTCTCCTATAGTTTCTTCTGAGAGGTATTGGATTGGCTCTTATATCTAGGTAATTCATCCTATTGAATTTATTTTTGCCTATGTTGTGAAGAAAGGTATCAGATTTGTTCTTTTGTATGTAGAAATCCAGGTTTCCTAGGGATTATTCTTTCCCTATTGAATGCACTTAACACTGGTATTGAAAATCAACTGACTATAGAAATGTGTTTTATTTCTGAACTCTTAATTTGAAACATATATATTTAGCATAGTGACAACTCCATATTTTTCTTTGAATAATAAATTCAAGAAAAAATACTGTTTTATAATGTCATTTACTATTCCAGCATGACTTCACAACCATTTCAATTTTACTGGGATGAGCTGATATCTAATTATGTTCCCCACTGTAATTTTAATCTTTGACTCTTTGTAAGTGAGTGCCTTTATATCATATATGTCCCCATGGTATTGTACAAAACATTTATGTTGTTTTGTTCCTTCCTTCAATTGCCCTCATCTTTTGTCACTGGGGAATAGGTAGAATGTCTTATGTAATTAACCAGTACACAAAGATGATTTTTGAAGTTTCCCAGATGAATTGGGCATAAGAATGAGTTACACAGTGCTTCTTCAGGGAGCTTCACCATGAGAGAGAGAAACCAAAAATTCTTCCCATGGAAAGAAAAGAAAGAGAGGTTTGGGAGAAAAAAAAATCCAGTACTTGATTTAAGGTGAGTGAATAAGAATTGTCTTTGATTTTGATTACATGTGGATTTTGGCAATTTCTGAATATATACACTATTTATTTCTGAGAGCTGATCTCAAGTACTACACAGACATACATTATTTCCTTTATTCATTGGGGTTCACTACTGCAGTATATTGTTTTTAGGGCATTGAATTCTATGAAATGAGTGTGTAGCCAGGATCTATTTTGGATGAGATGATAATGATGTTTGAATTCAAGTGAAGAGGGAGTTAAAGTGTCTGAATGCTTCATCAATGATCTACTCTAACAGAATCTTTTAAGGTTAGGCATGCCAGATAAAATGCAGGAACCCAGTGACATTTGAAATTGAGATAAACAATGAGTACTATTTTTTTAGTATAAGTATTATCTATGAAATATTTTATAAATAACAAATATTTACAGTAAAATTATATCCAGTGCAATACTTGATAAACAATAAGTAACTTACTATGTCTTTTATACAATATTTGATAAAACTTGAATATTTTTTAGATAAGTATGCCCCATAAAACAGTTGCCCTTTTGTTGTTGCTGTTGTTTTTTCTACTCAAATTCTTACTACTGGAACTAGTTGCTTTTTTGTTTTCTTGTTGTTGTTGTTTTTTTTTTTTTTTTCTTTTCAGAATTGGTATTACAACTTGATTGAGAAAACTAATCAGTATATAGCATAATTTTTAAAAGATAAAGAATTATGGAGGATTTCTTGACCTGAACATAAGTTGTAAGTGATAACACCATGTCTAAATATTAAAATTTCAGTCAATTCTTTGCAAACTTTTGTTTTCTGTATGTTCTAATAGGTATTCTCAACAGGAGGTATTAAAATGTGCATATTAACATGCTCAGAAAGATAAGAGATGTCATGAGGAGGGAGGAGGTTAAAAGCATGCAGATATTTTCAAAGATGGTTAATAACAGACACTGAAAATGGAGATAGATTCAATAAGCACTAGTATAATCCTCAGCAAAACAATGAAGACCTCAAATAAGTATAACTGGTACCAGAACTCTGAATTCCTTTGCTCAATCCAGTACATCTCCTTTTCTACAATAAAATTATAACAGACAGGCCTGTAATAATTCAAATTTGAGATAAAGTTTTTAAATGGGCATATATTTTAATTCTCATATCATGGAAGAATAGGGAACTAGGTGGGAAATAATGCTAAATGCAAATACAGCAGCCAACCTTACATGGGAAGAAGAGATGGAGATAATGCATCAATCCTAATCAATCAAGCCCTGCACCCCAATCTCTTTGATTGGGCTGAAGAAATCATCAGCTAAAATTAGCAGAATCCTAGAATAGCTGCCACTCTCCTGAAAGTTTCACCTAGCCGAGGGACTGAAAATCATCCTTTCCAGACAAATGCCTCAAGATGTCTCTAGACTATAATTACTCCAAACCATATTCTTGGAACTTGGAGGTGGAGGGGATGGGGAAGAGAGGTAGACTGAGTTTCTACATGAGAGTTTTATAGCTTAAACCTGGAAATTTCATTACTTTTATAATTCCACCCTGTATACTTTTTGCATCTGAATATTTTGAATGGCATTGCTGTTGCTATTGAAAACCAAGCTCTCAGATCCCTAGGTTTACATTGAGAAGAACCTGAATGTGAGAGGAGTTTGAAAGCTGTTCCAAATGGATTAGGCTAAAGCAGATTCCCTAACTCAATCAGGGCAGTTGCACTTTTATTTACTGACTTTTGCTATGTAACTGTAGGAAAAGAAGGGATGGAATTTATCACAGAAATATTTGAAAATCACAGTATTATATGCTATAAATTCTCCATTTTACAATTACAGAAAAAATTGAAAGTGTGCAGTATATGTCATAAATTCACAAGTAAATATTAAATGAAATAGAGGCTTTATCATATTTACAGTGCTATACTAGAGGAAATAAAGCATATAAAATTAACTAGCAAAGTTGCCTGAATATTGATGGAAACAGAATTTAGCAGGCATGGCCAGATAATTTGGTTCTTGAAATTTATACAAATCATAATTGTGACTATTAAAAAACTTTGATGAATATTGAGGCATAAACATGTACTTAGAAAGAAAAAGATAAAAACACAAAATTAAATTATGAACAAACTGATAATGGTCATATAATTCATCAAATCCAGAAATAAAATTATTTCTGTTAATCAAATCTCTGACACATCTCAGAATATGGGGTGCTGGAAATGAACTTAGGGGTCATTGTCACCCAGAACAGATGGCATTATTCAATTATGTATGTCATTAATTTGAACCACATAAATATATTCACTAATATTAAATGAAACTTTAATTCAATTCCCACATAGCTGGCCCCCAAAAATTCCTGTAGACACTCCAATGAAACCTAACATTGGGATCAAGAAGACAAAATGGAAATGGATGACTTTAATTGATGATAGGTGTAATCATGATGAGCAACTTTTGTCAAGACCATCTCACGTTCACAACATATACATATATATTTTACTGTGTGAGTGCATTGTTAAGGCTCCACACAGGGTCTTTGAAATGTAATTGAGGGATCATAAAATTCAAGCTTCATTTGTTTCACCTTCTATCTGCCTAAGTATCTGGAAATTAAAAAAAGAATAAAAAAAATTAAAGTGTAGTCAGTGGAAGCTGTGATTTCACTGAGTGGATAAAATCTATTTTGATATTAACACCTACGTGGTTTTGTTGTCAGTGGATATGCATCAAACATTATTGACCCAGTTAAAAGTTTCTTTGTCATAGTAGTGCACAATGGGTTTTACTTGGGACCCACTTATTTTGGGAGAAAGGAAATTTTATAGCATATTTTAGCTTCAAAATCACATGTGGGAAGTAATTTTCTATTTTAAATATAAAAAAGACTTTACATTATGTCTAAAAGTAATATTATTTGTTTATATAGTTTTACATGAAAACTAATAGCAGTGTTCCTGTTTCTTCCCAGAAGAAATAATTTGATAAAGTGAGTGAAAAGAATCTGCCAGTGTTGTCAGAATTCATTCTACTGGGAGTCACAAGTTGCCCTGAGCTTCAGGTTCAGTTTTTGGGGTTTCTCCTCATCTACATGGTCACTGAGGTGGGCAACCTGGGCATGATCATCCTGACCAAGGTGGACTCCCACCTCCACACACCTATGTACTTATTTATCAGACACCTGTCTTTCATTGATCTTGGTAACTGTACTCTCATTTGTCCCAAGATGCTGACAAATTTTGTTGTGGAGCAAAATTCCATTTCCTGTTATGCCTGTGCCACTCAGATGGCTTTCTTCATTATGTTCATTATCAGTGAACTTTTCATGTTGCCAGCCATGGCCTATGACTGCTATGTGGCCATTAGTAATCCTCTGCTCTACAGTGTTATCATGTCCCAGAGGATTTCTCATGTGCTTGTAAGTATCCCCTACTTCTACAGCACTTTTCAGTCTCTGTTGATCACCATTAGGATTTTAACATTGACCTTTTGTGGCTCTAAAGTCATCAGTCATTTCTTCTGTGATGATATTCCATTGATATCTATGCTCTGTTTCAATGCACAAAAACTAGGACTATTGATCTTAATATTTGCAGTATTTAACTTGATTTCCTTCCTTCTCTTATCCTTAGTGTCCTACATGCTAATACTGAAATCTGTATTTCAAATACATTCAGCAAAGGCAGGAAAAAAGTTTTCTCCACATATCTGAGTACTGTAGTTGTGTTCTATGATACACCACTATATTTGTACAACCTAAATGTATTCACTCTTTCCAAAGTGACAGAATGGTCTCTGTGCTTTATACTTTAATCATCCCTAGGCTTAATCCCTTCCTTGATCTACAGTTTAAGGGACAAAGAGGTGAAAAATGTCTTCTACAGAGTCTTTAAGATTCCATGATCTTCCTATTTCATATTTAGTATAGAATATTGTTCTAGACAGCTATGAAAAAATCAAACATCATTTGACAATATTTTTAATGGATGGAATTACTTTCTCTTTGACTCTTAAGCAAAAACTTTCCCTATGTGCTTCCTCATTCTTCCCCTGAATGGAACACTTTTACACTCTGACACTCTACATCCATAAACCATTTGTTTGTTTTCAGTTCTGTTTTGTTTCTTTAAGGAGAAAAATCTAATCAATCTTGTTTTCTTTGTATTTTCTGAACCAGAAGCAACAATATATAGAAACCTTGAGAGTTTTCTCTGTATTCTGTTGACACCATGACTACTTTATTTGTTCTTCTTTTATCATTCATTTTTACCATGATAATCATTTCTTATTAACTCTGCTTTACCCATAGGAGTGAAATAGATTCAAGAAATGTGATTATTAGCACTTGATTTTATTTCCATACTCTTGATATACTTAATGAACTACTTTCTGATTTTTATGATCATATTTCAGATGCACACATAGCAGGTAGTTCAAAGAAAATCAATGATAGGAAGTGAACGAATGCAGAGAATGCCTCATTAGAAGGACTAAAGGATTCATTAAAGATGAAAATTGAAGGAGAACATAATGTAGAAAAGCTATTTTGAGAAGCTGAAGATAACATTGACACATTCTCTAATATTATTTTAATGACTTTGGTGAAAAATATATTAGCAAAAAAGGAAGAAGAACATCTTAAGCAGACAAAAGACCCTAAAGTAAAATATTTTTATTGCAGAGAACCCCAAATCACAGGAAAGGCATTCATTTAATAGAGGATACACAAAGGATGGGGAACAAAACTCTAATAAATTACCATACATTCTATTGATGTAAGATACACTCTTCCCTTTATTTTATGTTTAGTTACTATGATACTTTTAGTACAGATATTTATGTCATTTCCAAATCTTCTATGTTTCAAACAAACAAAAAGCAAAACACCTTCCTAAGTTTCCTGGTGTCTTCTTAGCAAAATAATTAAAGAGACAGGAGAAAATTCTCAAACATGTGCCACAATTTACACAAGGTCAATGAAACTCAGTTGTTACTCTCTACTATGCTTTGGCATAGACAGTGTATTAAGATATACTTCTGAACTGGTAAACAAGGTAAGTATAGTCTATAGAATTTGAAACTCTTTGTTGAGTCATCATTCACAAGTTTTTCTTAATTTTTGTTCATGATTCCCGTAGCTCTTTGAACATACTTAAGACAACTTTTGAAGACAATATTTGAAGCCTTTGTCTAATAGGCCCAATATCTCTTCTTTCTCATTATCTGTTATCTTAATTATTTATTTATTTATTGGTGAGTGGACCATACATTGTTGTTTCTTTGCACTCCACATTTTTTTTTAAATATTACATTTTAATAATATAAAGTGATTGCTCTGGATGTCAGAATTTCACCTACTCAGGATTTTATGTTGTTACTTGCTCTATAATTTGTAGTTTCTAATTTGTTTGCTGACTTTTTAAAACAGTTTTAAGGGCTGTATTTGTCAAATGGGGTCTGTGAAACTTTGATCTTATTGTGTGGACAGCTGTTAGCTTGACAGAGATTTTTTTCACACCTTGAACCAAAAACAAAACAAATAAGAAAAGAAAAAAGAAAATACTTTTCTAGACTTTGCAGATTAGCTTTGTGTTGGGGAGTTCCTTAAATGCTAATCAGTCTATTTACAACTCTGCCCCAGGCTTTATTTACAGCTTGTGCTGAAACTAAAGATTATTTGGCAGTGAGAGTTTTGGGTCTCTTCAGATTTACTTTTTCTCCTGAACAAGTATCCTGCACTGAGCAAGACTTTGGCTTTCTAAATTCTGTTATATGTGATAGCTTTTCAAAAACTTTACACCCAAAAGTAACTCACCACCCATCCAACTTTTTCCTCAAATTTTTGCAGTGTCTATTACATGCCCCAAGTGTATCATTTCTGCCACAGATTCAGCAACTTGTTCATTTGCTTCTCAGTGTTTTTGAGGAATTTCCTCTCTTAGCCCCTTTTCTGTCCTGACATTGCTTCAATTTAGGTAAAGCAATAACAATCACCTTGTGTCAGTGTTTTGGGATGCATTCAAAAGTTGCAAACAGACAAACACAAATCCATGGTGAGAGGACCCAGAGCCTGCATCCCCACACCTTCCTCCATTGTGAGATACATGTAGCTGCCTACATGACTAGGCAACAGATCTCTCTCCACCCAGGGGAGAAAGCATTATAACTTCCCTCTCATACTAACTGTTAGTAAACAAATCTTATGAGATCTTGTTGTAACCAAATATATTGAGAAACTCATGGGTAACTCAAATCCAGGGGTGTTCTTTGGTCTTGGGGTTAATCTGGGTTGGAACATCTGGCATGCCAGCCAGGAAACCAAGGAACAGTTGGTTGTAAGGGCATGAGTTCTGGCAAAGGAAACTCCCAAGGCGGGGATCCCCGGATGGCCTGAAATGTCCATGTGTGGAGGATTAGCAGCTCTCCTGGATGAGTGGGTGTCACCAAGAGAATATGGTGAAGCCCAGAACTCCCTGGTTGGATTGCTGGTTCTCCTGCAGCAGGCCACAGGATAGCTAGGATTTCATAAGAAAAGGGAGAGCTGTCAGGCTCTGCAGTTTTTGCATAGACTCTGTTAGGAGTTCTGCACTCAGCCACAGAACAGGCTCTGGCAGTCACAGCTGAGCTTCACTACTTAGAACAGGAAATTAAGTTAGAAAGAGACATGCAGATAGCCCAAGCAGATTTAAAGATGTGCTACCTGAGAGTTTGTGCTGCATAGATGAAAGTTTTGAAATAATAGCATTCTGGTAGGCTCGAGTGAGTGGGTGCAAGCTGCCAAATGGCAGGTCAGGCATATTGAGACTTTTCCTGACTGGGATCCCAAAGTGTGGAATCCCATTAATTTTTTCTTCAGATGAGGATGAGCCCCATCTGACTAGAAATCTGAAATTGAGGGGAGTAAACATGTTTGTCCTCTGGCCCAACCAAAGGTCAAACTGGAACAGATACAGTACCCTGACCCCCAGGCAGTGGGGGATGGCGCTGCAGCTGCCACTGCCCTAGCAGCACCTCCTGATTGAAAGGTGCTGGTTACAATGCAGAATTATGCTGCCACTGAGTTATGGGAAATTGGGAATCAACACAGAGAGAAACCGAAAGAAATTTTACCAAATTGGCTGCTGTGCTTGTGGGACACTGGCACAGAGGGAATACTGCTTTCAGGACACAAGATAAGAAAATTGGCCTCTATTACCACTCACCTTCCCTCCACCAACATGTATATTCCTTAGCCCCCCGACCTAAGCTCACTATTAAATTGACTATACTGACTTAGTGTATAGAAACATGGCCCAATGTAGGGTACATGTCCCAGGTCAACTCTACTGGAGCATGATTGATGAATTACAAGATATACTAAGAAGCCTAGGAATGAAACATGCAGTTTAGGCTGCTAACTTTGTGGAACAGATAATGAAATTTCCACCATGGGCATAATGGACACAACCTTACATAGTGCTCTGAATCAATGGTATGAGATATTGATGCCCATTCTCAGCCCATTGGAGGGGTAACCAACCTCCAGGACTGCCCAAGTAGTAGCAGATCTAGGAGACTCTCAATGCCCAAGGCAAAAAGGAGCTGGTTTCAGGGATATGGGCCATGACCCAAAAGGATATGACAGTCCAAATTGTGTCACAACAAAATATGTGGGTTGACCTAATAGCTCCCAGCATTGAAATTAAAGATATTTATAGACATCTGAACCCTCTGTTAGTAAGTTTATTTTGTAAAGTAACAAAGGAGCAGAGATACACCAACTTTACTACCAGATCACCAGGGGGAGAACCAAACTCAGGCTGAGAAACTTGATCCTGCTGAGGAGGTATGGCAAGACCTTTTTCCCCTCACATAGGGAATGGTTCAAGATCCCCAAGTAAGAGCTATATATGGGAACACTGGGGATCACAGGACACATACTGAGTTAGCTATTTTGGGTCTCCACTAATGAACATAGAGTTTTGGCACTGGTGGATACTGTAGCAGAATGCACCCCAATATGCAGAAAGTGGCCATGGCCCAGAGGCCTACTTTGGGCATCACCCAGAATGGAGGTAAAAATATTAAAGCAATAAAACAATTACTAATATAGATTGGCCAGCTATCACCTCAAAAGGACACAGTTTACATATGTCCTATTCCAGAATACATATTGGAAATTGATATTTTTCAAAATATCACTTTATAAACTGTAAATGAATTCCATCTCTGGTGCTGCATGGTCAAATCCATCCAAAGAAGACATGGTAAGTGGTCACATGTAAAGGTGCCCTACCCCAGATGCATTGTAACAATGCTCCAATATAAATTCCCGGGGGAACACCAAGAATTGACTGCTACCATCAAAGAATTAGAAAGAGCCAACATTATAAAACCTACTCACAGTCCATTCAGTAGTCCAGTCTGACCAGTATGAAAAACTGATGGCATCTGGCAAATGACTATTGATTATAATGATATTAACAAAGTAACTCCTCCTTTGTTTGCAGCAGTACCCAATATAGCTACTTTGTTACAGGATGCAAGCAGGCAGTTGGAGCAGTTTCATTTTTGTGTTATACCGTGCTAATGATGTTTTTAGTATTTTCTTAGATCCCTCCAGTCAGCCTGCATTTGTCTTTACATGGGTAGAACAACAATGGAAATTTATCATGCTACCATAAGGATATGTCCATGGTCCAATATTTGCCATGGTCTATTAGCCCAAGAGTTTAAAATGGTAAAATCTCCAGCAGAGGTAACTCTTTTTCATTACATGGATGATGTTATAATAACCAGTTACTCTCTCACTGAACTGGAGGTAGCTGCCAATCCAAAGTGGGACACCTTGTAAGTTGAGTATGGGCAGTGCATCAGTACAAATTGTAAGGAACAGGGTTCTCATCAAATTCATGGGTATTTGGTTGGATAAGACTAAGACTCTTCCATCTGCTGTTGTTGATAAAGTGAAAAATTATCCCACCCCACATACTCCTAAACGGTTAATGGTTTTCCTTGGTTTGTTGGGTAGTGGAGATGATTTTTACCTCATTTAGCACAAATCCCAAAATCTTTGTATGTCCTAGGCAGGAAAAGGAATACATGGGAATAGGACATTCTACAGCAGGCTGCCTTTCAAAAAGCTAAAGGAGTCATTGCACAGGCTCAAGCTTTAAGTGAGTGGATACAGACATGCTTTGTGAATTGGTCATGGCCAGTACCAATGTTGGCTTTGGGTGGGGCTTGTGGCAAAGGCAACAGGCAAAACAAGTTGCCTTTGGCTTTGGTTCTTAGCTTTGGAAAGGTGCTGAGCTATGATATAGCCCCTTAGAAAAACAACTCTGTTCTTCCTATAAGGCTCTGCTGCAGGGTGACGGACTAACCCAAAGATGCCCTGTGTCATTGTGCACTGTCATCCCCATACAGAGGTGGATAAAAGACAAAATAAACAGCTTTCAGGGAGTGCTCAGCTGAGCAGTCTGACAAAATTCAAAGCCTCTCTGTTGAAATGCAGTGTCTTTAACAACAGCCCATGAAGTGCAGAAATTCATGATATTCTGGGACAAGTTTCCTATTTGGAAGAGCAACACTTGCCTCTCCCTGCTTATCCTCACAAGGTGGCTGTTTCTGTGCCCACCATTGATGGATGTGACAGTGCACTGGAGTCTGCCTGTTATGCTGACAAATCAGCATGCAGGCAGCCCACCACCTGTTGGCAGTAACTGTGCAACTTAGTATGGAAATTATATGTGTGAGACTGTGATTGTGCAAAGCAGCCAATGGGCTGAATTAAGGGCTGTATGGATCGTCCTGGTTCATGAACCAGGAGTTGCACTAATTGTACTGAAAATTAGGCAGTGTACCAAGGCTTAACAATGTGGATGGTCATGTGGAAGCAAGAGCAATGGACCATTTTTGGCCACCCCTTCTGGGGGAAAGAAATGTGAAAAGACATCTGGGCTGCCTACCACAAGCACAAGATAATTGTGTTTCTTGTTTCTGCCCATAACACTGACTTTTTACCTGGGCAACATCAAAGAAGATACTTTAACCAAGGTTCATAGCCTAAAGACAATATTGCACAAAGCTGCTGAAGGGCTGCATAGGAAAACAGGAAACTGAGGATACCAGACCCTGTGAAGTACTAAGCTAACAATAGAATTAACTCCAGCAGACTCTCTGCAACTGCAAGAAGAAAAAGTGTGGTATCTAAATCTCCCTCATAGCATCCCTTCCCCAGGAACACTTCTGTCCACTAATGGAAACTTAGTTTGTATATTGTTACATCAGCAGGAATTACCCCTATTTGTTCCCTATAAATGTCTTTCTTTTCACCCATGGCACCCTAGAGGACTCAGCAGTAATTCATGACCAAAATTGAACCCAATGTTGTGTTTGCATGGACTTGCCAAATTTAGGTGCTACTGGCCTTTCTTGGACTGCAATCCCTGGGGACTGGACTGCACAGAACACCCAGCTGGCCTGGCAAAATTCAATCATCAGAAAATAAGAGTGGAAATCACATATTTCATCATCAGTAGTATCTCTTTCTGGGGTTTTTATGTATATCTCTGTGGGAGGGTACCTAGTGTTCTGTTTTTTATTATCCTGCAATGCTTGTCCTATGGTGAATGAAGTCTGCTGCATGGGGGTTGATTTTGAGGACCCAAGGCCCAGGACACTGCCTCCTCCTCCATTGTGAGATACACACAGCCACCTATATGACCAGACAACAGCCCTTCCCCACCAGGGGAGAAAACATTAACACTTCCCTCTCCTAATCACATTAGTAACAAAAACTCATGAGACCATATTGTAACCAAATATCACAAGATCTTGTAACCAAATCTTGTGAGAATTTCTGTTGTCACAAACATTTATAAACCCCTCTTAGCACTTCTTTCTTAATCTCAGTGCAGAATGCTGACTTCACTTTCCTCACTGCCATCAGGAAGAATCTTCTCCTGTTTTCTAAGTACATTATTAAATTCATGGGTAATTCCATGTCAGCCATGTTCTTTGGTCTTGGGGCTAATGTGGGTTGGAACACTTGGGTACAATGCTTGCTCTGATCCTTCTACAGCCAGATACCCACAATGGTAAAATGGTCTGGTGTCTTCAAGACTGCCCCTGTGCCTTTGATTCTCTTACAGAGTTCCAATGAAGTTTATGCTGATACTTTTGCTTATTTTATCTGTGCTCAAAAGGATTAAGCTGATTTTCAAGTAAATAGATTGCCCACAAAACAAAGCCCAAAATATTTCTAAAGAAATATTTTGAAAATACAGAGAGTCAACAACATAATTTTCACAATTTTTAACATTCAAAGAAATACATTTTGGCAGATTGAAGAAGCAAGAAAAAGTTACCCATAATCAAGAGAAACTCAATCCTCAGTAATAGTCCCAGGAATAAAAGACTTGACTCAATTAGCAGATGAGGGCTTTAAATGCAGATTTTAAGGATTTAAAGGTAAAAATGAAAAAAAAAAAAATTACAATAAATTATCAATTTTAGTTTCCAGAGTTGAATATAATATCTGAAATGAAAAAGATACTGGATAGGCAGGAAAATAGATTAGACACTGCAGAAAAAAGAAATGAACCAGAACATCAAGCTATAGAAAAAATCCACAGTTGGGTAAAAGAGGAAAAAAATGAAAAAATAAGAAATTTGAGAGAATTGGAATACCATATCAGCTGCTGGAGAACATATTAATCTGAATTCCAGGTGGAAAATAGTATCAGTCATGAAACATTTTTTTTTTAAGTGTGGCAAAATATATTACAAATCTGACAAATCTATAAATCCATATCCAAAAAGCTCAAATTCCTCCCAAAGAATAAACAAAAGAATAAACACATACACATATAAATAAGCAAAGCCCTTCATAAGAAAATTGTTCATGTTCTACTAGAAAGACAAAAACTCTGAAGTATTTAGAGTGGAAAAAATATGATACATTACATGAAGAAAAAAATGATAAAAATGAAAGCAGAGACTGGTGAGCTGTATGTTTTAGTTACTCCTCCAGGAAAGTAGGTAAAAAGCCAGGAACTGCGTGGACTGGACACCACAGAGCAATCTGTCTTTGGGCATACTTCATACAACACTCATGAAAACGTGGAACTGCTGAGATCAGCGAAATCTGTAAGTTTTTGCGGCCAGGGGACCCGCGCCCCTCCCTGCCAGGCTCAGTCCCGGGGGAGGAGGGGCTGTCAGCTCCAGGAAGGAGAAGGGAGAATTGCAGTGGCTGCTCTTACCGGAAACTCATTCTACTGATTCAAACTCCAACCATAGATAGACTGAGGCCAGACACCAGAGACTCTGAGAGCAGCCAGCCCAGCAGAGAGGAGACAGGCATAGAAAAAAAACAACACGAAAAACTCCAAAATAAAAGCAGAGGATTTTTGGAGTTCTGGTGAACACAGAAAGGGGAAGGGCGGAGATCAGGCCTTGAGGCGCATATGCAAATCCCGAAGCAAGGCTGATCTCTCTGCCCTGGGCACTTTTCCTTAATGGCCCTGGTTGCTTTGTCTATTAGCATTTCAATAACCCATTAGATCTCTGAGGAGGGCCGGTTTTTTTTTTTTTTTTTTTTTTTTTAAATCCTTTTTGCTTTTTCTAAAACAATTACTCTAAGAAGCTCAATACAGAAAGCTTCAAAGAATTGAAATTTGGGCACGTCAAGTCAAGAGCAGAACTAAGAGAGCTCTGAGACAAAAGGCAATAATCCAGTGGCTGAGAAAATTCACTAAACAACACAACTTCCCAAGAAAAGGGGGGTGTCCGCTCACAGCCACCATCCTGGTGGACAGGAAACACTCCTGCCCATCGCCAGCCCCATAGCCCAAAGCTGCCCCAGACAACCCAGTGTGACGGAAGTGCTTCAAATAACAGGCACACACCACAAAACTGGGCGTGGACATTAGCCTTCCCTGCAACCTCAGCTGAATGTCCCAGAGCTGGGAAGGGGGAGCAGTGTGAATTAACAGAGCCCCATTCAGCCATCATTTGAGCAGACTGGGAGCCTCCCAACACAGCCCAGCAGCCCAGAACTGCCCTGGGGGGACGGCACTCACCTGCGACATAGCACAGTCATCCCTCAACAGAGGACCCGGGGTGCACAGCCTGGAAGAGGGGCCCACTTGCAAGTCTCAGGAGCCATACGCCAATACCAAAGACTTGTGGGTCAGTGGCAGAGACAAACTGTGGCAGGACTGAACTGAAGGATTAGACTATTGCAGTAGCTTTAAAACTCTAGGATCATCAGGGAGATTTGATTGTTAGGGCCACCCCCCCTCCCCGACTGCCCAGAAACACGCCCCACATACAGGGCAGGCAACACCAACTACACACGCAAGCTTGGGACACCAATTGGGCCCCACAAGACTCACTCCCCCACTCACCAAAAAGGCTAAGCAGGGGAGATCTGGCTTGTGGAGAACAGGTGGCTCGTGGACGCCACCTGCTGGTTAGTTAGAGAAAGTGTACTCCACGAAGCTGTAGATCTGATAAATTAGAGATAAGGACTTCAACTGGTCTACAAACCCTAAAAGAACCCTATCAAGGTCAGCAAATGCCACGAGGCCAAAAACAACAGAAAATTATAAAGCATATGAAAAAACCAGACGATATGGATAACCCAAGCCCAAGCACCCAAATCAAAAGACCAGAAGAGACACACCTAGAGCAGCTACTCAAAGAACTAAAGATGAACAATGAGACCCTAGTACGGGATATGAAGGAAATCAAGAAGACCCTAGAAGAGCATAAAGAAGACATTGCAAGACTAAATAAAAAAATGGATGATCTTATGGAAATTAAAGAAACTGTTGACCAAATTAAAAAGATTCTGGACACTCATAGTACAAGACTAGAGGAAGTTGAACAACGAATCAGTGACCTGGAAGATGACAGAATGGAAAATGAAAACATAAAAGAAAGAATGGGGAAAAAAATTGAAAAACTCGAAATGGACCTCAGGGATATGATAGATAATATGAAACGTCCGAATATAAGACTCATTGGTGTCCCAGAAGGGGAAGAAAAGGGTAAAGGTCTAGGAAGAGTATTCAAAGAAATTGTTGGGGAAAACTTCCCAAATCTTCTAAACAACATAAATACACAAATCATAAATGCTCAGCGAACTCCAAATAGAATAAATCCAAAAAAACCCACTCCGAGACATATACTGATCACACTGTCAAACATAGAAGAGAAGGAGCAAGTTCTGAAAGCAGCAAGAGAAAAGCAATTCACCACATACAAAGGAAACAGCATAAGACTAAGTAGTGACTACTCAGCAGCCACCATGGAGGCGAGAAGGCAGTGGCACGATATATTTAAAATTCTGAGTGAGAAAAATTTCCAGCCAAGAATACTTTATCCAGCAAAGCTCTCCTTCAAATTTGAGGGAGAGCTTAAATTTTTCACAGACAAAGAAATGCTGAGAGAATTTGCTAACAAGAGACCTGCCCTACTGGAGATACTACAGACAGAGAAACAAAGACAGGACAGAGAGACTTGGAGAAAGGTTCAGTACTAAAGAGATTCGGTATGGGTACAATAAAGGATATTAATAGAGAGAGGGAAAAATATGGCAAACATAATCCAAAGGATAAGATGGCCGATTCAAGAAATGCCTTCACGGTTTTAACGTTGAATGTAAATGGATTAAACTCCCCAATTAAAAGATATAGATTCGCAGAATGGATCAAAAAAAATGAACCATCAATATGTTGCATACAAGAGACTCATCTTAGACACAGGGACACAAAGAAACTGAAAGTGAAAGGATGGAAAAAAATATTTCATGCAAGCTACAGCCAAAAGAAAGCAGGTGTAGCAATATTAATCTCAGATAAAATAGACTTCAAATGCAGGGATGTTTTGAGAGACAAAGAAGGCCACTACATACTAATAAAAGGGGCAATTCAGCAAGAAGAAATAACAATCGTAAATGTCTATGCACCCAATCAAGGTGCCACAAAATACATGAGAGAAACATTGGCAAAACTAAAGGAAGCAATTGATGTTTCCACAATAATTGTGGGAGACTTCAACACATCACTCTCTCCTATAGATAGATCAACCAGACAGAAGACCAATAAGGAAATTGAAAACCTAAACAATCTGATAAATGAATTAGATTTAACAGACATCTACAGGACATTACATCCCAAATCAACAGGATACACATACTTTTCTAGTGCTCACGGAACTTTCTCCAGAATAGATCATATGCTGGGACATAAAACAAGCCTCAATAAATTTAAAAAGATTGAAATTATTCAAAGCACATTCTCTGACCACAATGGAATACAATTAGAAGTCAATAACCATCAGAGACTTAGAAAATTCACAAATACCTGGAGGTTAAACAACACACTCCTAAACAATCAGTGGGTTAAAGAAGAAATAGCAAGAGAAATTGCTAAATATATAGAGACGAATGAAAATGAGAACACAACATACCAAAACCTATGGGATGCAGCAAAAGCAGTGCTAAGGGGGAAATTTATAGCACTAAACGCATATATTAAAAAGGAAGAAAGAGCCAAAATCAAAGAACTAATGGATCAACTGAAGAAGCTAGAAAATGAACAGCAAACCAATCCTAAACCAAGTACAAGAAAAGAAATAACAAGGATTAAAGCAGAAATAAATGACATAGAGAACAAAAAAACAATAGAAAGGATAAATATCACCAAAAGTTGGTTCTTTGAGAAGATCAACAAGATTGACAAGCCCCTAGCTAGACTGACAAAATCAAAAAGAGAGAAGACCCATATAAACAAAATAATGAATGAAAAAGGTGACATAACTGCAGATCCTGAAGAAATTAAAAAAATTATAAGAGGATATTATGAACAACTGTATGGCAACAAACTGGATAATGTAGAAGAAATGGACAATTTCCTGGAAACATATGAACAACCTAGACTGACCAGAGAAGAAATAGAAGACCTCAACCAACCCATCACAAGCAAAGAGATCCAATCAGTCATCAAAAATCTTCCCACAAATAAATGCCCAGGGCCAGATGGCTTCACAGGGGAATTCTACCAAACTTTCCAGAAAGAACTGACACCAATCTTACTCAAACTCTTTCAAAACATTGAAAAAAATGGAACACTACCTAATTCATTTTATGAAGCTAACATCAATCTAATACCAAAACCAGGCAAAGATGCTACAAAAAAGGAAAACTACCGGCCAATCTCCCTAATGAATATAGATGCAAAAATCCTCAACAAAATACTTGCAAATCGAATCCAAAGACACATTAAAAAAATCATACACCATGACCAAGTGGGGTTCATTCCAGGCATGCAAGGATGGTTCAACATAAGAAAAACAATCAATGTATTACAACACATTAAAAACTCGAAAGGGAAAAATCAATTGATCATCTCAATAGATGCTGAAAAAGCATTTGACAAAATCCAACATCCGTTTTTGATAAAAACACTTCAAAAGGTAGGAATTGAAGGAAACTTCCTCAACATGATAAAGAGCATATATGAAAAACCCACAGCCAGCATAGTACTCAATGGTGAGAGACTGAAAGCCTTCCCTCTAAGATCAGGAACAAGACAAGGATGCCCGCTGTCACCACTGTTATTCAACATTGTGCTGGAAGTGCTAGCCAGGGCAATCCGGCAAGACAAAGAAATAAAAGGCATCCAAATTGGAAAAGAAGAAGTAAAACTGTCATTGTTTGCAGATGATATGATCTTATATCTAGAAAACCCTGAGAAATCAACGATACACCTACTAGAGCTAATATACAAATTTAGCAAAGTAGCGGGATACAAGATTAATGCACATAAGTCAGTAATGTTTCTATATGCTAGAAATGAACAAACTGAAGAGACACTCAAGAAAAAGATACCATTTTCAATAGCAACTAAAAAAATCAAGTACCTAGGAATAAACTTAACCAAAGATGTAAAAGACCTATACAAAGAAAACTACATACTCTACTAAAAGAAATAGAAGGGGACCTTAAAAGATGGAAAAATATTCCATGTTCATGGATAGGAAGGCTAAATGTCATTAAGATGTCAATTCTACCCAAACTCATCTACAGATTCAATGCAATCCCAATCAAAATTCCAACAACCTACTTTGCAGACTTGGAAAAGCTAGTTATCAAATTTATTTGGAAAGGGAAGATGCCTCGAATTGCTAAAGACACTTTAAAAAAGAAAAACGAAGTGGGAGGACTTACACTCCCTGACTTTGAAGCTTATTATAAAGCCACAGTTGCCAAAACAGCATGGTACTGGCACAAAGATAGACATATAGATCAATGGAATCGAATTGAGAATTCAGAGATAGACCCTCAGATCTATGGCCGACTGATCTTTGATAAGGCCCCCAAAGTCACCGAACTGAGCCATAATGGTCTTTTCAACAAATGGGGCTGGGAGAGTTGGATATCCATATCCAAAAGAATGAAAGAGGACCCCTACCTCACCCCCTACACAAAAATTAACTCAAAATGGACCAAAGATCTCAATATAAAAGAAAGTACCATTAAACTCCTAGAAGATAATGTAGGAAAACATCTTCAAGACCTTGTATTAGGAGGCCACTTCCTAGACTTTACACCCAAAGCACAAGCAACAAAAGAGAAAATAGATAAATGGGTACTCCTCAAGCTTAGAAGTTTCTGCACCTCAAAGGAATTTCTCAAAAAGGTAAAGAGGCAGCCAACTCAATGGGAAAAAATTTTTGGAAACCATGTATCTGACAAAAGACTGATATCTTGCATATACAAAGAAATCCTACAACTCAATGACAATAGTACAGACAGCCCAATTATAAAATGGGCAAAAGATATGAAAAGACAGTTCTCTGAAGAGGAAATACAAATGGCCAAGAAACACATGAAAAAATGTTCAGCTTCACTAGCTATTAGAGAGATGCAAATTAAGACCACAATGAGATACCATCTAACACCGGTTAGAATGGCTGCCATTAAACAAACAGGAAACTACAAATGCTGGAGGGGATGTGGAGAAATTGGAACTCTTATTCATTGTTGGTGGGACTGTATAATGGTTCAGCCACTCTGGAAGTCAGTCTGGCAGTTTCTTAGAAAACTAGAGATAGAGCTACCATTCGATCCAGCGATTGCACTTCTCGGGATATACCCGGAAGATCGGAAAGCAGTGACACGAACAGATATCTGCACGCCAATGTTCATAGCAGCATTATTCACAATTGCCAAGAGATGGAAACAACCCAAATGTCCTTCAACAGATGAGTGGATAAATAAAATGTGGTATATACACACGATGGAATACTACGCGGCAGTAAGAAGGAACGATCTGGTGAAACATATGACAACATGGATGAACCTTGAAGACATAATGCTGAGTGAAATAAGCCAGGCACAAAAAGAGAAATATTATATGCTACCACTAATGTGAACTTTGAAAAATGTAAAACAAATGGTTTATAATGTAGAATGTAGGGGAACTAGCAGTAGAGAGCAATTAAGGAAGGGGGGAACAATAATCCAAGAAGAACAGGTAAGCTATTTAACGTTCTGGGGATGCCCAGAAATGACTATGGTCTGTTAATTTCTGATGGATGTAGTAGGAACAAGTTCACTGAAATGTTGCTATAGTATGTAACTTTCTTGGGGTAAAGTAGGAACATGTTGGAAGTTAAGCAGTTATCTTAGGTTAGTTGTCTTTTTCTTACTCCCTTGCTATGGTCTCTTTGAAATGTTCTTTTATTGTATGTTGTTTTCTTTTTAACTTTTTTTTTTCATACAGTTGATTTGAAAAAAGAAGGGAAAGTTAAAAAAAAAAAAAAAAGAAAAAAGACAAACAAGGAAAAAAAAAAAAAAAAAAAAACGATGTAGTGCCCCCTTGAGGAGCCTGTGGAGAATGCAGGGGTATTCGCCTACCCCACCTCCATGGTTGCTAACATGACCACAGACATAGGGGACTGGTGGTTTGATGGGTTGAGCCCTCTACCATAAGTTTTACCCTTGGGAAGACGGTTGCTGCAAAGGAGAGGCTAGGCCTCCCTGTATTTGTGCCTAAGAGTCTCCTCCTGAATGCCTCTTTGTTGCTCAGATGTGGCCCTCTCTCTCTGGCTAAGCCAACTTGAAAGGTGAAATCACTGCCCTCCCCCCTACGTGGGATCAGACACCCAGGGAAGTGAATCTCCCTGGCAACGTGGAATATGACTCCCGGGGAGGAATGTAGACCCGGCATCGTGGGATGGAGAACATCTTCTTGACCAAAAGGGGGATGTGAAAGGAAATGAAATAAGCTTCAGTGGCAGAGAGATTCCAAAACGAGCCGAGAGATCACTCTGGTGGGCACTCTTACGCACACTTTAGACAACCTTTTTTAGGTTCTAAAGAATTGGGGGTAGCTGGTGGTGGATACCTGAAACTATTAAACTACAACCCAGAACCCATGAATCTCGAAGACAGTTGTATAAAAATGTAGCTTATGAGGGGTGACAGTGGGATTGGGAATGCCATAAGGACCAAACTCCACTTTGTCTAGTTTATGGATGGATGTGTAGAAAAGTAGGGGAAGCAAACAAACAGACAAAGGTACCTAGTGTTCTTTTTTACTTCAATTGCTCTTTTTCACTCTAATTATTATTCTTGTTATTTTTGTGTGTGTGCTAATGAAGGTGTCAGGGATTGATTTAGGTGATGAATGTACAACTATGTAATGGTACTGTAAACAATCGAAAGTACAATTTGTTTTGTATGACTGCGTGGTATGTGAATATATCTCAATAAAATGATGATAAAAAAAAAAAAAAAAAAAAAAAAAAAAATGAAAGCAGCCCTCATGAGAAAATATTCACACCAGAAAAAAAAAATAGAGCCCCATGTTCAATCAGTATAAAAAAGAGTCAAACTAGAATTGTATATTAAGCAAAAATATAATTAAAATTTGAAGGCATAATAAGATTTCCTGATTTACTTCTGCTAAGGACCAAGAAATTTTTTATATGATTTACCATCCCATAGTTAACTAATATCTTGAAAAAGAAACATGTAGAAGTACTGCAGAGAGACCAACAGGAGGAAAATATTTAAGGGCATTGGACACTAAACAAATTGGTGATTTCCCCATTTTTATAACTTTTCTCTTAAAGGCAGTGTAGCAGTAACTTTTTAAATGCAATCTTAAAACTGGAAGCAATCTGGAAATTGTAATAGCCTTTATATATAACCCTCAAGGCTGGAAGCAGGCTATAATGAGAGCTCCTAGTCTCACAAAGGAGCAAAATGCAAATACAAAGTCTGCAGGGATGAGTCCTAGAAAAGAAACAGGCAGGAAGAGGGAGACACATATTTTGTACAAAACCTGTGTCTAGTATATTGACCCTGAAAACTGTAGGTTTGGGACGGAAACCAGTAGCCTAGACAAGGCTGAAAATATGAACAGTATTTTGCTATTACCTCAAAGTAGTTTCCATTTTGAGTGAAACAGTGTTAATTTACTACTAAATTAAAAAAAGAAAAAAAGTCAACACTTAGAGGAACATTACAGAATTCAGACATCTCCACAGCATAATATTCATAATGTCCAAGTTATAATGCAACACTTCTTGACATACAAATGTAGAGTAAAATCAGAACAAGGCTCTATGTGGGAGTGGGGACTGGTTATTTGTTCTGCTTTCTCCTGAGTCTTGTGAGAGCCCTGTGTGCATGGTCTTGGGTTGTGGCTTCATTAGTTTTTTCTCCTTTCCCTCTCACCCCTATACCTTGAGGCAAATCTGTTCTATCTGTGGAGATCTTGGGTGGGGGAAGGTTTTCTGTTCCTCCCTAGTTCTAACACAATTCTGCTTTGTGTCATTGAAGGCTCTTTGGCCCAAGAAAGCAACATTCCTCCTTCCCCAGAAACAGATATTTGTATTCTATTCTTTGCTTTGCAACAGTTGCTCTTTAACACTGAGTGTGAAGGTTTACTAGCACCTCCTCATAGGAGAAGAGAGCCTTTGTTTTAGCACCCATTGTCACCTCCACCTATAGCACTTCCTGAGGAAGGAGGGTTTCCTAACCTAGCCCCAAGACCAGCTTAGCCCTAAAAAATTCCAGGCATGGAAGTGAACATGGGTTTAATCAGGACTTATGACAGGAGACGATGGTCTCATAGTTGCAGCAAACTGTAGAATGTGAACTCTGTGTAAAAGAGGGAGGAGTGCCAAGGGAGCAGCTTATAAAGTTTGTGACAATGTAGTTTCTTACAAGATTTGGTTACAACAAGGTCTTGCAAGATTTGGTTACTAACAGTGATTAGAGGAGGGAAGATTTAATTCTTCCCCCTGGGGGCAGGGGACTGTTGCCTGGTCATGTAGGTGGCTGTGTGTATCTCATAATGAAGGAGGGTATAGGGCCCTGGGCCCTGGGTCCTCACATATACCTCCAAGAAAGGCATCAGATCATTACCTGAATTCTAGAAAAGAAATAAGAGGTATAAGTACGTATAATATTGAAACTATTTTAATTCAAAGACATGTGGTAATCTAAATGGAAATTTCTAAAGAACATACAAAAATAAAAGTTCTAGTAAGTGGATTTACAAACATTTCAGGATGTAAAGGGTAGCATACATAATATAAATTTGATAATATTCACTAGATGCAAAAAGCTGATTTTTAAAAAAACACCATTGCACTACAGTATGGGAAATATAAAATACTTAGTAGTAAATTCAACAAAAGACATACAATACCATGACAGTAAAAAATTTAAAAAATTGGTGAGAGAAATGAAAGAAAACAAAAATTAATGGAGAGATATAAGATATGCATATGACAGAAAACTCAGCATTTTTAAGATGCCAATTCCCCATATATTCATGGAAAGATTCAAAGTAAAACCATCAAGGAGGTAGCTATTTGCAATCAAATCTAACAGTTTCCTGGTAATGCAATGTACCTGCAATACCAAAAGCAACATTGCAAAAGAATAACAAAGTTGGAATTTATTTGCAAGCCTCAGTAATCAGGACAGTATAATATTGTCCTAAAATCATAAAATTAAATCAGGAAAGGGAACAGTGAGCCAAGGAACAGATAAACACTTATGCAGTCAATTGATAGTCCATGAACAGCGTCAAGGCAATTTAAATGAGAAAAGAAAATCCTTTCAACAAATGGTGACGCATTAACCTAGTTAGCTATATATATATATATATAAATACATACCTTGACTCCCACATGATTTTCAAAATTTTAGTTGGACCATAAAACTAAGCATAATAGCTAAAATGGTAAAACTTCCTAAAGAAATTATTGGAGAATATGGAGAAATGGTGAACATATTTACAACATAAATATCTAAAAAAAGAAATTATATTCAGAAATTATTTAAAAATAATTAAAAAAACCCAATTAAAAATGGGTAAAAATGTTAGGCATTATTAAAAAGTCTATAAGTACATTGAAAAGTGTTCATTATCATTAGTTACCAGTTAAATGAAAAAATAAAATAACAATGAGATACCAGTTTATGCAAATAACAAAAAAAAAATTTCTTCATCTCACATTGGCAAGGATGAGGAGCAAAATACAGTGTTGGGAATGTCAAAGGCTACAATAATTTTAGAAAGCTTGAATTTATGTTTTATAAAATTAGATATACATTTATCATATGAACCAGTAATTCCAGTAAGATAATTTCCAAGAGAAATTATTTGATATGCCCACAAATATACGAGAATGTTCATACTAGACATTTCCACAACAGCCCAAAATTTGAAGTCCATCAATTGGAGAATACTTAAAGAATTATGGTATATTCAGACACAATAGAAGAACATCTAACAATAAAAATACAACATACATGAATCTTAAAAACAATATGCTGAGTTAATGAAGCCAGACTGAGGAAATCTGTTGTATGAGTTCACTTGTATGAATTTCAAGAATGGGCAAAAGTCTCATGATAGAATTCAGAGCAGCAATTACTTAAAGGTAGAGTGTGGTATTTGGGAACTAAGGTATGAGGCAATTTATTTGGTGATGATAATGCCATAGAATGTAGAAGATATAAGCTTGAAGTACTTTTATGTAAATTCAATTTTACTGAGATATATTCACATACATGCAATCATCCAAAGTGTACAATCAATTGATCACAGTACTGTCATATAGTTGTGCATTCATCACCCCAATCTATTTTTGAACATTTTCTTTGGAAGTACTTTTCTTTTTGTTTGTTTGTTTCAAACATATTCTACATCTTGATTTAGGGTTGGGTACAAATGAAATGCATTTGTTAGAACTCACTGACTTGCATATTTTAGATTTGTGTTTCAAAATGTAAATATCCCTTATTTTTTCTGCATATGGAAATCAATGAGGAAGAGAATATGGATAAAATAGTATGAGAGAGGTGTACTATCTTACAAGAAAATTTATCTCTCTATGAGTTTCTACTGAACATTATGTAGCAGTGGTGTGATCTCAGTTCCAGAAATATGAACATGAGAAAAATAATACACTTTCAAAAGTAGTGAGTGGTTAGGTGGCATATTTAAAACACAATACCTAAGATGTTTTTAATAATGGATTCACACAAAAAATCTTATGCAATGTTTGTAATAGCATTTATAATTTCATCATGACTTTGCAACTGTTCCATTTTACTACTATCAAGGTTTTGACTAATATTTTTTTTCTCCTTATAACAATAATTGTTGACTCTGTGTAAATAAATCAGTACTTTTACATCAGGTAGGTTTCCATGGGACTGTACAGATGATTTATGTGATTTGCTTTTCCCCAATCCTTGAATTGCACTTATCTCTTCTCACTGGGGTATATGAAGGATATCCTAGATAATTAGCAGATAGAACAAGGCAATTTTTTTTTAGTTCTCCTGGATGATTTGGGCATAATCAATGAATTACACACTTATTCCTAAGGGAGCATAGCAAAGGAAACAGAAAATCATAAATTCTTCCTAGCAAAGAAAAATAAGAATAATTTTAGAGAAGAAAATTGATTCTTCATCAAAGGTGAGTGAATATGAATTGCCTTTCATTATGATTATCACTTGGATCTTGGTAGTGACCCGTGCCTCCTGGCTTCTGACTGTGGACTCTCTTAGTGGTCACTAACAGCAGATTACTTCAAGTACACCCAAAATAGGCATTAGCTAATTTGTTAACTGGAGTTCCCTGAGGCAGTGTGGTGATTTTATGGCATTCAGTCCTAGGAACTGAGCATGTGCACCAGACCTATTTGATGTCTGTGACCTGATAGTGACATTTGGATAGTGCAAGTGAAAGGAAGATTAAAATGTCTGAAAACTTAATCACTGATCACATCCAATAGAATTTATTAATGTTAATTTTGCCGGAAAACACACATGATGCTCAGCTACATTTGGATTTCAGATAAACAATGGATCAGTCTTTACCATAAGTATGACTTATGCAGTACTTGATTCATTACAAATATTCTTTCAATATACATATGTTCAATAGAATATTTGATAGATATTTGATAAGTTTTCTAGGAATGTTTTGAGTTATTGCAATCAAATGTTCACAGGCAGCCAACAAACAGTGAAGAACAGTTATTACTTTAGAGGAAGCTGTGGGACCCATTTTGCACCAATAAGTTTGTGAAATCTCAGTTAAAAAATTACCTCTTCAGTGTTCTCTCATGCAAACTTTCTTCTAGCACATCCTGTTGAGTAAACAATACCTACAAACTATTTTCAGCTTTTCTCAATTAACCTTTTGGTAGGGTACTTCAGAGCAATGCTATCTGAGTTAAACATAGTTTCAAGTTCATTAACTGTGGGTCTTTTATACCATGTTACAGAGAACACATTTGGGAGACATGCTTTTTGAAAACTCAAAGGTGCTAGATCCCTAATTCACAGAGAAACATTTATTTCTCATGTTTGTTCATCTTAAGTTTATTTTTATTTAAAATCTTTTGGATTAAGTTTAACCTTTTAAAAGAAGTTAATTTTTGAAAATTGAAACACAGTACTAATACTGTAGGAATTGGTGAGGCCTTAGACCTTTCTTTGTACTGTGATTTCCTTTTGGGTGTGTCTTGCTAAATGAAACTTGCCAATTCATTTTTTTTTTCTTAAAATAAAGACTTTTTCACAACAACAGCAACAAGAAAAAGTATAAGTATGTGCCATGAAATATTTGACAAATTGGGAATACATTTTAGATGAGTATGTTCCTTGCAGTTTTTTCTTGTTGATTGTTTGCTTTTCTCATTAGGTTGATTACTACTGGTTCTGCTTTTTCAGAATGATCAGTATAAATTGGCTTAGTAAACTGACATATTGTGTGCTTTTTATGAGTTATGGAGTTACAGAGAATACTCTGAACCCAAAATAATTTCTGATGCCACCATGTCGAAAGATTGAAAAATCAGTATTTCTTTACAGTTTTGTATCCTATCTGCTCTAATTGTTACTCCTAAATGGAGTTATTTAAAATGTGCACATTTGAAAGTTCAACAGAGGTCAGAGAAACTCTTTTCCACACAAGAAAAAATGGACAGGGCAAAAGAATCCAGATATCTTCAGATGGAGGTAATGGCTGACAGTGAGAATGGAGATGGGCTCAATAACACAAGGATACATCTTAGCATAACACTGAAGACTCCAGAGTTGTAAGATTCCTTCTCACAGTATTAATTCCTTTATTGAATCCAATGAAGCTTCTACTCTGTAGGGAAAAGTTATGATTGCAGTCCCTGCAATAGCACAAATTTGAGATAGTTTTCAAGTGGAGATCAAAATAGTTCATGAATTGTGCACAGAGAGGGACTTTTGGAAGGCAGAGTGGGGTCCAGTGGAAAAGCAGCAGACAACCTCAGGAAGGAGGCACACTGATCTCCAGTATTGCCCTGTCCAGTGCCCCCATATCCCCTATAAAGCTGCCAAAATCCAGGCCAAAAATGAGCAGATTCCTAGAATTGCTGCCACTGTCTTGAGAATTCTAACCAGCCACATGACTGAACATTATCCTTACCAGAAAACTGCCAGAAGATGATTCCAGACAGCAGTTGCTTAGAAGAGATTGCTAGAACTGTGGAGGAATTGGGGTGGGGAGAACTGGGACCCTTGAAATTCCTACCTGACAGTTGTGCAATGCTCAACCTGGGGAACCCATTATATTATAACAATTGTAACTGCATTTTATGTGACTGGACATTTTGAGCTCAGTTGTCTCTTCCAATTGAAAACTGTGCTTGCAGAGTTATAAGTTTTCATTGAGGGGAAGATGAATGTGAGAGGAGTTTAAAAGGGAATCTAAGTGGGGTAGACTAAAGCAGCTTCATTATCTTCAATCAGAATAGTTCCACTTTGATTTATAGACTTTCCTTGTAAAACTGTATGAAAGGAAGGGAAAGGACTTATCCTCACTGACATTTGAAAATCACAGCATTATACTGTATATATTCTCCATTGTTCAGCACCAGAAATCAACATAAAGTATGAAATACATGATATATTAAATTCACAAACACATATTTTCAACGTCTTACAGACCTCATCATCTAAACTATGTTATATAAGATGAAATAAAGCATACAAAATTAAATAATCAAAATCCATGAGTATTGCTGTAAACCATAGATTTTAGCAGGTATGGATACAGATTTTTTGGTCCTTGATATTTATACAAATTATGGATTTCCATTTTTAAAAAATAAAATTATAAATAAAAGCTGGGGGATAAATGTAAATATTTATTTGCAATGGAAAATTAAAAAAACAAATTTTAGTTATAAGCAATTTGCTCATTGTCATGTAATCTATAAAATCCATCAATAAAATACTTTTGTTAATTCAATTGCAGACAAAGCATACTGGTTGGGAGGAGTGTTGTTAGAAAACATTTGGCATCAGAACAGAAACCATTATTTAATAACACATGTCACTGATTTTGAACCTTTAGTGTACCCACTACACCACAAATAAAATGTTAGTCAACTCACTTCCCTGTTTAAAGGGCTTTTAGAAATCCCAGTGGATATCTGAATGTAACCTGATGTTAGGTGAGGTGCAATGGAGTGGAAAGTGGAATGGAAAGGAAAAGTGACCTGAATATATCATGACTTTGATGCAATGAGATGATCCTGAGAAACTTAATTTTACAATGCTTACAAAGATATATCACTATGTGAGTGCTTTGCTTGGCAGCACCCAGGGTCTTGGAAGATGACTTTGAAAATGAAACACTAAACCTAAGTTTCATTGTCTTCCTGTTAACTCTACCTCTCCCTTTAAAAATATCAAAATTCCATGAGAAATCATAGCTAAAAATTGAAATGTATTAAAAAATTTGGGATACCTTTATGTAGAAAAATAGAGTCTATTATGTCTATGTTAACAGCTACATGATTTTGTTACCAATATGGATGCTCCAAATATTGCTGACTATATTTAATCTGTTATTTCACTGCATAATGGGTTTCATATGGATACCTTTCCTTTGAGAAGTAAGAGATTATACCATAATTTTAGCTTCAATTTATTTTTCTAAAACACACCATGAAGAAATAGTCTTCATTATGTCTACAAATACTATGCTTAGATAATGTTACATGAAAACTAATAATGATGCTTCTATTTCTTTCCAGAAGAATAACTGGATACAATGGGCCGACAGAACCTGACACTCCTGCCTGAATTTATTCTACTGGGAGTTATCAGGTGCCTTGAGCTGCAGGGTCCCTTTTTGGGGTCTTCCTACTCATTTACACGGTCACAGTGGTGGGCAACTTGGGCATGATCATCCTGACCAAGGTGGACTCCCACCTCCACACACCTATGTACTTCTTTATCAGACACCTGGCTTTCATAGATCTTGGCAACTGTACTCTCATTTGTCCCAAGATGCTGACAAATTTGTTGTGGACTGAAATACCATTTTCTGTTATGCCTGTGCCACTCAGATGGCTTTCTTCATTATGTTCATTATCAGTGAACTTTTCATGTTACCAGCCATGGCCTATGACTGCTATGTGGCCATTTGTAACCCTCTGCTCTACAGAGTTATCATGTCCCAGAGGGTTTGTCATGTGCTTGTAAGTATCCCCTACTTCTACAGCACTTTTCAGTCTTTGTTGATCACCATTAAGATTTTTACATTGACCTTTTGTGGTTCTAAGGTCATCAGTCATTTTTACTGTGATGATATACCTTTGTTACCCATGCTATGTTCAAAAGCAAGAGAAGTAGAATTGTTGGTCACAGTATTTTCAGCATTTAATTTGATTACCTCCCTCCTAGTAATCCTAGTGTCCTGTATGCTGATCCTGAGAGCCATACTTCAAATGCATTCTCCTGAAGGGAGGAAAAAAGCTTCCTCTACATGTGGTTCTCATCTGACGGTGGTGGTTATGTTCTATGGGACTCTCCTATTTATGTATGTGCAGCCTGTATCTGGTCATTCTTCTGACATTGACAAAATGACCTCTGTATTTTATACTTTAATTATCCCTATGATTAACCCCCTGATTTATAGTTTAAGGAACAAAGAGGTAAACAATGCCTTCTCTAGGGTCTTTAAAAATATATGCAAACTTTGTATTTAATATCAAATATAGACTATAGTTTTAATAAATTATAAGAAAGGCAGATGTCACTTCATGTTATTTCTAATAGGTATAATTACATTCTTTTTGGCTTTTGAACAAAGATAAAATATAAAGCACAGAAAAATTGATTTTCTTCTTCTACTCATTCAAATTATTTCCCATATTTTAGACTCAGTTTAAATGTCACTTCCTCCTCAATATTCCTTATTGTGATTGATGCTTCCTTATATGTTTCCATAGAAAGTCATCCTTCCATTTACGGGAATACTTAGTACACTCTACGTCAGTATATTATGTGTTTGCTTCTGTCAGTTCTTTTTAAGGATAGGGATTTTCTTAACCATGTTTTCATCATATTTTCTGAGACTAATTCAACCATGCAAGCAAAATTTATGACAAGGAGCTATCCATGTCTCCTGTCAAGTCCAAGGAGTATTTTTTTTGTCCTCCTGTTATCAGTCACTTCTATGCTAATAATCTTTTATTTTTATATATGCTTTACAAAACATGTTTGAAAGAGACTTGATAATTTTGATTTGTTAGCACTTAAATGAATTTTCTTCTTCCTGTGATACTCATTTCCCTAAATGATGATTCTGCTGGGCCATTTTCTAAACACACAGATAATAGCCACTTAAAAAAAATAGGAGTGGTTATAAAAAGTGAATTAATATATAGTGGAGAATAGAAAGAAGGGGACGAAGGAAAGATGTTTAGGATGCTTGATTGGAGAGCCTAAAAACTTGTGACAGCTGATGGAAAACATGACAAGGAAAATCTATAGTAGATCCAGAGATAATAAAAACACATTATCTAATTCATATTGTCATTGGATTTGGAGAATATTATGTTACAGAAAAGGAAGTAAAACATATCAATAGTACAAATCATTCTATAATGAAAAGTTTTTATTGCCTGACATCAAAATATCTTTATAATGAAATATGTGAAAAATAATACCCTTCATTAATATAGGATATATAAAAGCATGGTGATGTAAATTCTAATGAATTAATACACATTCTAATAATGTATTATACCTTTTTAACCCTATTTTACATTTTTTACACTAGAAATATTTGCTTATAGATTTTTATATCATTATGGCATTATGGTACTTTCTCACTTTCAAACAAATGAGAAAATAAACAAACATCTTCTTATATTCCATACTATCTTCATTTTAGCTAAATAATTAAAGAAACTAGTTACAAGAGAAAATCTTTTGTCATAATTACCACAAAGTAAAGACAAAGCACAGTTTTTACTCCCTACTTTGCTGTAGTATAGAGAATGCAGTAAGAAAAACTTTAAAACTGCTAAATGTGATGACTGTTAAAGAAGCATATAAATAAAGTTTTACATAATGTTAACAGAACTTATCATACCTGTTGATGTTGGTCTAGTCACCCCAGGCATACAAGCCACTAATCTAGACAAACACATTATTTTACTAGGGCTAAAGTATATTTTTTCCTTCACTTCCATGGAAATCAAAGAAAATCTAATAGAGTTAGAAAATATATACAATTCCCAACAATGAACTAGCAGAATGTCATCAGAAATATAGAAAGACTACATATATTGTGAAAAATCAAAAGAGTTTGAGGAATCAGAACAACAATCAATCTTGGGAAATTAAAAGAAAAGCAGAAATTTATTATCTGTTTACAAGCTTTCTTATCAAAAATGGAGATTTATGGATAGTTTAAATTGTATTGCTAATGATTATAATATTCCTACTATACATGTAGTTTGCATTATACATTTTGTATATGTATATATATATATATATAAAACATATATTTTATTTAGAGGAAAGCAAAATATAAATGAAATGAGTTGAGCCTATATTCCATCAACAGAAAGGGAGAATGTCAGCCAAAGAGAAATTGATTTATATATATATGAATGAATTGATTAATATATATGAATGTATAATTGATGAAATAGAATTGTATTGGTAAAACAAAAATAGATTGGATTAAATTTTTACTCATTTTTTATTTGATATAAAATTATTTTATTCATTAACCAAACTCCAAAATTCTATGTGGCATGGACATTTTATTTTATTGGATTGTTCATAATATAATACAATTCTAAAAATCCTAGAACTCAGATGAAAAGGATAAAGAAAGGCATGTGATAAACAGGTCATTAATAGACAATAGGAATAAAAAAAGTTGCAAAATATACATCTATAACTTTGTACTGAACTAAAATCCACAAAATATAAAACTAATCTTATAAAGAGTACAATTTTGTGGCATTTAGTACATTTACAAATTTGTGCAACCATTGACACTAATTCCAAAACATTTTCAACACCCCTAAAGGAGACTCTCTACTGATTAAGATGTCACTCCTCATTCCCCTTTCACCAAGCAATGGACAACCTATAATCGCTTTCTCTTTCTTTGGATTAAACTATTTTGCATATTTCATAGGAATTGAATCATAAAATATATGACATTTTACCTCTGCCTTTTTTCCTCAGCATAATAATTTCAAAATTCATCCACCGTGTATCATACTTCATTGTTTTGTATGGCTGAATAAATTGCATTGTATGGTAGAGCACATTTTGTTTACCTATTCAATGTTGGTGGACATTTCTGTTTTTCCCATCTTTTGCCTTTGTGATTTGTGTTTATATGAATATTCATATGCAAGCATTTGTTTGAATACCTGTTTTCAATTTTCAATTATTTGGGTAAATAACTAGAATTGGTATTTCCATTGTAATAATGAGTTTTCCAGAGAAATAAGTACAGACATGCACACACCTGCAAACATCTTAGGAGGCTGATTATAAGAATTGGTACATGTATTATGGACAGACCCCCAGTTGGAAACTCCAATGAAAGTGATGTTAAATCCCCCAAAGGAAGCAGACTGGCTGAAGTGTGCACAGAACTTCTTTCTGACTACTAAAATCCTCACTCCTTGCTTTAATCCCTCCAAATGATTGGATGAGGAGAGTCCCCTCATTGCTGAAGGCAATCTCCTTTGCTGTTTATAGATGTGATTGACAGTAGATAGAATCAATTGAATAATTATTTACATATGAATCAATTGAATAATTATTTACATCTATTAATGAAATACCCTCACAATCAGTCTATTGCTGTCTGCTTGATCAAACTCCTTGGCACCATAAACTAAACCAGTTAACACATGAAAATAACCATCACAGATCACCCTCTTGATCCTGATCCTTAGTCTCTCAATAAAGACAATACTATAATATAGTCATACTATTGCCTAACAGTATTCAAGGTTCTTGCCTACAACTGGAAATGCACTAACCCTTTCCCCAGAAGAGGAAGGAAGTCCTTGGGTGATATTCAGTATTATAATTTATATCACCAAATTAAATATTATGGTGTAAGGTTAATACAATTTATGTTAGGAGATGAGATGAAATATTTATATTTACAATATAATGTAATATATATATATACACACACAAAACATGGAATAAGTACTCATAACAACAGTAGTCATTGCTTCTGCGACTTGTCACATGGTCATAGTTCATATTTATTACTAACATCTCCTACTACTGATCGCATTTTCCATTTACCTTCAACAATCACCTCAGCAGGTCATTACCTGCATGATATTACCTGCATGATATTACCTGCATGATATTCTTTGCATGATAGGGTGACTCAAATTTTCATTCCTGAACCATATGGGCCATTCCTTAATTGAGTTTCCATAGCTTTCCTTTATCTTTGATTCACAAGTGATCATAATGCTAAGAGACATCCTAAGGGATCTCCTGTATTCTAGGTACACTACTTTTTGTAGTAGCACATCTATTTCCTCTTGATAATCAGGATCAATCACACCAGAAAGTCCATAATGTAAGGTAGCTTTGTTCAAAAGATGGGCAATGAAGCCAAATGGGCAGGTAATAAAGTTTCATTTGAGAGAAACCTCAGGGTGGCCCCTGCTGACAGAAAGGCTGCCTGGAGGGGAAAATATGCAGTTGGTTGGTGGGATTCTTTTTCATAGGGCCTTTTGCCGATCAGGAGGTTACACAGTGTAAGGTATGTGAACTTTGGCCAATAGGTGGTTACACATAGATTATCTTATAACTTTGGCAACCCCTGGTTTTTGCATTTGAATAGAAGTGAGGGGGAAATAAATTTATGAGGGAGAGGGAGGGGACAGTGAAGGGCAAGGACAAAGAAACTGACATAAAAATGGAGAAAGGGAGGGGGCAGCAGTGTGAGGCATGTTCTGATCTGCGGCCTGGATTTGCAAAACAGGGAGATGGGGGAGGGGCCCAGGGCCCAGACCTAACAAATGACACTTATATTTTCCTGTTGATTTTCAGAGGAGTGAGGAGCCTAAAGTAGATAGCAGGCAGTTTTAACTTCCTTTACAATGGATTCTTTGTTGCATCCCCTGGTGGAAGCAATTGTCCTTCCGGAAATAAGATCTTTAGAATATCAGAGCATAAGGCAATAGGGTAGAAAATATTTCTTGGTGGATCACAAAGGGTAGTAGTGAGTCATGCCACTTCCATTTCCAGTCTGTGGTTCTGGACCCCTTTTAAGCCTACTGTTGAGAGCTACTGCTCAGAACAAAAAGGATTCCTTTCAAAATATTACTGCATATTGACAGTGTACCTGGTCACCCAAGAGCTCAGATTGAGATATACAAAGAATTTAAGATTGTTTTTATGCTTGCTAATGCAATATATATTCTGCAGCTCATAGATCAAGGAGTCATTTTTACTTCCATGTCCCAATATTTAAGAAATATATTTCATAAGAATATATATGATAAACAGTGACTGCTCTGAAGGATTTGTCCAAATAAATTGAAAGCTTTCTGTAAAGGATTAACCATTCTAGATGTCATGAAAACATTTGTGACTCATGGGAGGAGATCAAAATATCAAAATTAGAGTAGTTTGGTAGAAGTAGATTCCAACCCTCATGGTGACTTGGATGGTTCAAGACTTCAGTGGAAAAAGTAACTGCAGATGTGGTGGAAAAGGTAAGAGAATCAGAATTAGAAATGGAGCCTGAAGATGTGACTTAATACAATCTCATGAGAGAATTTTAATGGATAAAGAGTTACGTCCTATGAATGAGCAAAAAGACGGTGGTTTCTTAAGATGCAATCTACAAATGGTGAAGGTGCTGAGAATATTGTTGAAATGACAACAAAGGATTTAAAAATATTACTTGAACTTATTTGGTAAAGTAGCATCAGGGTTTGTGAAGATTGACTTCAATTTTAAAGGAGTTCCAGTGTGAATAAAATGCTATCAAACAGCACTGTGTGCTACAGAGATATCTTTTATGAAGAGTCAATGTGTGCATCAAATTTCATTCTTCCCTTACTTTAAGAAATTGTCACACCCAACCCAACATTCTGCAACAACCATCCTGATGAGCCTTCAGCCATCAATACAGAGGCCAGACAGGCCACCAACACAAAAATTATGACTCCCTGAAGTCTCAGATGATGTTTAGAATTTTTAGTAATAAAATACTTTAAATTAGTTATGTAAATCACTTTTAGGCATAATGTTCTTACACAAATAACAGACTACAATACAATGTAAATATGTTTTATATGTATTGTGAAACCAAAAAAAATCATGTGACTCACTTTATTGTGATATTTGTTTTATTGTAGTGGTCTGGAGAGGAACTGTAATATCTCTGAGGTACTCCTGGATAAAAACAATGTAAGCAAATGAAAAAAGAAGTCATATCAGGAACATATGCAAATATCCAAAAAAAATCAGTTAAAAACATAGTCCATTTAAAAAATGACCATAACTAAGAATAAAAAGTATATTAATCACCAATAATTACAGGGACAAGTATTCATTAATCATTAATTTTCATTAGTCATCAGGCAAATGTAATTAAAATCACAATGAAATACCACCTTATATCAATTTCAATGTCAAATTAAAGAGAAAAAAATAAAGCCTCTACCTCAAATGTTGGCAAGAATGAGGAGGAAATATGATGATCATACTTAGTTTGGGGATGTAAAATGTTACAATAAATTTTGAAAGCTGGCAGATTTTTGTAAAGTTTAATATATCTTTTATCTGTGACACAGTAATTCCATGTTAGATACAAAATAAAGAGAAATTAGTGGATGTGTACACAAATATACTTATATAAGGATGCTGATAGTGGACATCTTTCAAAAAAGCTCCAAATTCAAATATCCATCAATAAGACAATGGTGAAAAAATCATGAGTTATGTAGTTACAGAAAACCTCTGTACCCAAAATAATTTCTAACTCATACCACCATATATAAAGATTGAAAACTCAGGCATTCCTTTGCATATTTCTGTATGCTTTGTGCTTCTGTAGTTATCCCTAAATGAAGGTATTAAAATGTACACGTTAAGATGTCAATTAACCAAAGGAATGGGCACAGTGTAAGAATCCAGGCATCTTAAAAGGGAGATAGTTATTGAAAATGAAATGGAGATAGACTCAATAAATACCAGAATATTTCTTGGAAAAATGTTGAAGACATCAAAGTGTTATAATTGGTGTCAGAATATTGTACTTCTTTGTGCAATCCAGTGAATCTCTTATTGTACAATAAAATCCTAAGATAGCAGACCCCAGGAAGGGCAAGATTCAGGTAAACTTTCCAAGAGAAGGTAGGCTTGTAGATCATGTATTTGGGAGGAGGAAGGCCCTAGAGAGGAGAACGATGCTCAATGGAGAACAGAGGCAACCTCATCCACGAAGAAGAAATGGAGTTGCCCCACAATTTCAAGAATAGTCCTGTCCCCAAGATGGTAGATCATTCTGGCAAAATAGACACCTCAAATTAGCAGATTCCTAGATTTGCTGCCCCTTTCTTGAATGATCTATTCAGAATAGCAATAAAAATCATCTGTATTTGGTAGTGGTCAAATAGTGATGACTCTGACTGCAATTTCCCCAAACTTTAGGGCCTATGTAACATTAGTTTAGACTAAGTCTGGAGATTCTATTACATTATAATCATTCTACCCTGCATTTTATGTGACTGGATATTTTAAACTCTATTTACTTGATCAATTGAGAAATCATGCTTTCAGATATGTATGTTTTCTTTGAGGGGAGACTGAACGTGGGAGGTATTTAAAGGGAATCCAAGTGGCCAAGTATAAGTGCATCACTAGCTACAATCAGAGTTGTTTCAATTTTGACTATTTACTGATTTTTATTGTAAAACTTTATGAAATGAACAGAGCAGAATTTTCCATGGAAATATTTGAAATTCACAGTGATATATTCTATAAATACTTCATTTTAAAGTTCTAGAAATATATCAAGAGCTTTCAAAATTTGATGTACTAAATGCACAAGCAAATAACTTAAACATTTTGTAGAACTTATCATTTTCACAATATTATATGAGAGAAAATAGGCATAATGAATTAGTCAGATAAATTAATAATGATATAAACCATAAATTTTAGCATCCATAGGTATATGTCTTGTGGGCCTGGAAGCTTAGAAAGTGCAAATTTGGGCATAAAGGTGAATATTTATTTCAAAGGATAAATAAATAAAAACAAATTTCAGATATAAAGAAACCATAATGGTTGCATAATTAATAAAATCCTTAAATTGACTATTTTATTAGATAAGAGACACAACTCAGCTTATTAAGTAGTAGTAGTGTTTTGGGACCCATTCCACACCAGAAAACATATAAGTCTTCTGAAGAAACCTGTCATTCATTTCAACCATACTGAAACATCCACTAAAACTCAGATGAATTATTATTAACTCAATTCCCACTTAATTGGACCCCAGAAATGCCTACAGACATTACAGTGCAACTTTACATTGGAAAAGTGCCTGCCATGGAGAAGACATAATGGAAAAAAAAGGTGGTCTTTATTGATCACAGTTATGGTAATCATGTTTTCATAACGTATACAGAGACCAATCACTGTGTGAATATATTGCTAAGACCACACCCAGAGCATTGCTCTTGCCCTAAAACTTAAGTTTCATTAGCTTCATATTAACTGTGTATCTTTCATAGAGAATATCAAAATACCACAAGAAATCTCATGCAAATGTTCAAGTATACTAAAGAAACACTGTGATTTCATTGTGTAGATAAAGTAGGCACTCAATATTTCTATATTAACTTTTATATGCTTTTGATATCCAGAGATATGTCACAAAGAGTATTGGTTCTATTTAGACTGTAGTCAATGTTGTCTCAGTGCAAAAGGTGTTTCATATGGATCTCTCAGTTTGGGGAAGAACTTGTTTTAGCTTCAAAATTAGATGTGATTATTTTTCTATCAATGAAGAAGTATTCCCAATTTTGTCTACAAATATTAAGATTAGATAATGTTACATGAAAACTAATAACAATGCTTCTATTTCTTCCCATAAGGATAACTGAATAAAATGGGCCAACAGAACCTGACAGTGTTGCTGAATTCATTCTACTGGGAGTCACAAGGTGCCCTGAGCTGCAGGGTTCCCTTTCTGGAGTCTTTCTTACCATCTACATGGTCACTGTGGTGGGAAATCTGGGCATGATCATCCTGACCAGGGTGGACTCTCATCTCCACAAACCTATATATTTATCAGACACCTGGCTTTCATTGATCATGGAAATTCTACTCTCATTTGTCCCAAGGTGCTAGCAAATTTTGTTAAGAAGCAAAATACCATTTCTTATTATGCCTGTGGCACACATCTGGCCTTTTTCCTTTTGTTCATTATCAGTGAAATTTTCATGTTGTCAGCCATGGCCTATGACCACTATGTGGCCATCAGTAACCCTCTGCTCTATAGTGCTATCAAGACCCAGAGACTTTGCCATGTGCTTGTTGGTGTCCCCTACCTCTAGAGCACCTTTCAGTCTCTGATGTCCACAATTATGATTTTTACATTGACCATCAGTGGTTCTAACATCATCATTCATATTTAGTTTGATAATATCCCTTTGTTACCCATGCTGTGCTCAAATTCAAAAGAACTGGAATTCTTGATTATAATATTTTCAGTATTTAATATGATTTCCTCCCTCCTAGTACTTTTAGTATCCTATGTACTGATACTGGTAACCAAATTTTGAGTGCATTCTCCTGAAGGCAGGAAAAAAGCTTTCTCCACAGTGGCAGCTCTCATTGATGGTGGTGGTTGTGTTCTATGGGACTCTAGTATTTATGTACATGCAGCCTAAATCTGGTCTCCCCCTTGATTCTGAAAAAAATAGCCTCTGTGTTTTATACTTTAATTAACCCCATATTTAACACCTTGATCTATAGCTTAAGGAACAAAGAGGAAAAACTGTCTTTTACAGGGTCTTTAAGAATGCATATATTTGTATTTGATATTTGTCCTAGTTGCTAATGCTGCGGAATGCAAAACACCAGAGATGGATTGGCTTTTATAAAAAGGGGGTTTATTTGGCTATACAGTTACAGTCTTAAGGCCATAAAGTATCCAAAGTAACACATCAGTAATCGGGTACCTTCACTGGAGGATGGCCAATGGCGTCCGGAAAACCTCTGTTAGCTGGGAAGGCACATGGCTGGCGTCTGCTCCAAAGTTCTGGTTTCAAATGGCTTTCTCCAGGACGTTCCTCTCTAGCAAGCTTGCTCTTCTTCAAAGCGTCACTCACAGCTGCACTCCGTTCAGTCTCTTTGAGTCAGCATGTTTTATATGGCTCCACTGATCAAGGCCCACCCTGAATGGGTGGGGTCACACCTCCATAGGAGTATCCCACCAAAGTCACCACCCACAGCTCGGTGGGGCACATTCCAAGCAAATCTAACCAGCACCAAAACGTCTGTCCCACAAGACCAGAAAGATAATGGCGTTTGGGGGACACAATACATTCAAACTGGCACAATATTCATCATAGACTATTTCCTAATGAACTATAGCAAAAGCAAATGTACTTAACATATTATTGATAGATACAATTTCATTAATTTTGATTCCTATAAAAAACTAATTATAAAGTACAGTTAGATCATGTCCCTTATATTCAGAAATTAATCCTCATAAGTTAGATAACAACTAAATATCATTTCATCCCTACCATATTATTCAAGGTTCTCCAAAGAAACACAGGAGATTTATTTTATTGTAAAAATATTAACAGATTTATTGTAAGAATTAGCACACATGAAGATGGGGAGTGGCAAGTCTGAAATCGTTAGGGCAGGCCCCAAGTGGGAACTAAATGAAGGTGATGTTGAATTCCCCAGAAGTAGAAGACTGGGTGAAGTAATGATAGAATTTCTGCTTTCTTATGGATGAAGTACTCAGTTCTCACTTTAAGACCTCCAACTGATTAAAGAGATTCCTTTCATTGCTGAAGGCAAAGTCCTTATTGATTGTTGATGTAATCATGCATAGTTGCTGTGGTAGTTGGAAGCTGTATGTACCCAGGAAAACAAGTTCCTAAACCTGAACCAGTCCTGTGGTTGTGGATCCATCTTAAATAGTATCTTTTGATAAGGCTACTTCAGTTACCTTGAGAGCCACTTCAATCAGAATAGATCTTAATCCTCTTCTTACAGGAGTCATTATAAAAGACTCCAATAAGAGTCCTAATGTTTTAAGACAAAGAGAGAAAGCCAAAGAACCAGGATGAACAAAAAACACTAGAGAAGGGAGAGACCAGCATATGCCACCATGTGCCGTGACATTTGGCAGAGGATTGAAGGACCACTGATAGCCTGTCTTGGGAAGGAAGTATTGCCTTGATGATGCTTGATTTGGACATTTACCTGGCCTCAAATTATAAGATAATATATTTCCATTGTTTAAGCCAATGCATTTCATGGATCTGCTTTCAGCAGCCTAGGAAAGTAAAACAGATTTTATCAACTGAGTAATGATTTAAGTCCAACTACAAATTTCCCAAAGTATCGATCAGACCAGTGTTTGCTTGAATAAACACCTGGTCACCATATCCTAGCCAAGTTGGCACATGATATCATTCCTTGATTCTGATTATATGATTCATTATGAGATTTCATAGAACCTCATTAATTCTCTAATGGGAAATTTATTAAGTTATTCATCAATAAATTCTGTAATGTTTATGAAAGTTTTGTTTAAGGGCATGGATTTTCTCAATTTTCTTTTCATTTTGTTTTCTGACCTAAAATAACAAAATGTAAACAAGGTTGGATACAAAGATTTATCTCTGTCTCCTTAAGACACAATGAAGTACTTTCTTTGTCCTTCTGGTGTTAGTCATTTCTTCAGTGGTGATCATTCCTTATTATCTATGCTCTCCTCAAACATGTGAACAGACTTGATAACTTTGATTTATTTCCTTCCTTATGAGAAAATTTATGTCCCACATGCTGTTTCTCATGGTCATGAGATGTTTAGATAGCTAGGGAGGAAATGAATGGATAATGAAAGCGGGGAGCGGGGGATATAAACAGGTAGATTAGGATTGTAGAAGGAAGGTAAAAAAAGGAAATTCAGGATGTTTGATTGGAAGAACCAAAGATTTAATAAAGGTGATAGTTGATGGAGAATATGATGTACATAAAATTATAAGGAACAGAAAGAAATGGAAACACTGACATATTTTTTCATATCCATTCTTTCAATGGATTTAGAAATATTGCACTGGTAAAGAATAACATGTCAACAGTAAACCATACACAGGATATTTATTTTTTATTGCTCAATATCAAATAACTTTAGAAAAGGCACTTTGTGGAAATGGGTGTCATTCATTAAAAGAGCAGTACAAAAGGAGGATGAGGTAAATTCTACTGAATTTATATACATTCAACTGCTAGTAACATATACACTTTTCTCATTAATTTAACTTTAGTTACAACACAACTTTAGGGACAAATACATATACAATATAATTTAAATATATATATATATATAATTTTAAATTATTCTCCTTTCAAACAAACAAACCAAGCATCTTCCTATTTTCAATTCTTTCTTCTCCTAGTCAAATAATTAAAGCACTTAAGTAAAGAGAAAATTTCCCAGCAACCAAGTTCAATAACCTTATATAAAGATGAAACTTATGCAAAGATTATACACAATCTGACTCTCTGCTTTGAAATGCTAAGACAGTATGCTAACCCCTAATGTCTAAACTGGTAAATAATGTGGCTCTTATAACAAACACAAAAGTACAATTTAGCATAATGTGACAGTCATGTTTTTTGGTCCAGTTTCCATATAGGCATTGGGCCCTCTAATCTAGAAAAGTTCAATTTTTTTACATCTAAATTGGAATTTGACCATCATTTGCATATAAAGAAAATCTTATGTGACAGAGCTACGAAATACACAATAGACTCAATAATGAACAAAGACAGAAATATCATCAGACATATAGAAGGATTACATATTTTGGAAAAAACTGAAAGAGTTTGAGAAATTAGAATACTGAATTTCAGAAAAGCTACTATAGAAAAAGAGAAGTGAGCATGAAATAATTTATTTGGAATCATATAATTATTTTGTAAAAATAATTAGAAATTTAGTTTTAATGTGGATTGTTAACAAGTATAATAACAGTTATCTCTGTGTGGCTTGCATATAAATAATATAATGCAATGTAATGTAATGTAATGTGATATAACATAACAACATCACATCACATAACATAATATAACAGCTATTTTTTAAAATAATATTTATGGTATTCCAAACTAAAACTCAAGTTAATATGATCTAGGGATCTGAGACTATATTACAGCAATAAAAAGAAAACTTCAGCTCAAGAACATTGATTTCAGATTAAAAAAAATGTGCACATACCTGTATATACCCCAATACTATAATATGAACTAAATAGGCAATGACTAATATAAACAACATATTGGATGGATTTTTTTCACTAGTTTTTTCCACCCTTGGCTCTTGTTGAAAGTACTTCTATGAAACATTTTGCACTAGTATTTGTTTGAATACCCATTTTCACTTCTTTTGTTGTGTACCTAGTAGAGATTAGTGGGCACATGGTAATTTTATGTTTAACATTTTTAGGGCAACCAAATTTTTTTCCCATAGGTCTGCACCATTTTGCCATAATTATAAAAGGTACCAAGTTCCCACTTCCTCCACATCCTCTCCAAATACTTGTTCTATTCCACTTCTATTTATGCTAAGTCTAAAGATGAAATTCTAGACAGCCAGGAGTCCTAACTAAAAACAGAAACAGATTCTTGCCAAAATCTGCTGCTTGATCAGAATTCCTTCCTCTCCCATTAAATACTCTTTTCTGAGTTTGCTTTTCAGGCAGTCATGCTCAGCTCCATCCTTCACCCTACAGGTTATTAGCTTATGTGAGCTTCCTGATAAAAGCTGACAGGGGTTAGCAAACTCATGATAAGTGATTTACACTGGCTATCTACTAGAGTGGTATCTATATATTTAAAATCTCAGGTAGTGATAACACAGATTAAAGATAACCTGATACACCCAAGGGTTAATTGTATCTATTTTGCATCTTTTTTATCTCCTTCTTGAGCTTGTAAACACAAAGACACTACCTTGCATGCACTCTGATAATAACACATTGTTTCATTACCATTGCATACTCACTCTGAAAATTAATTGCCCTCCTATACATTTATTTGAATAGGCATTTTCTAGATTTTTAAAATATTTGATTTATCCAATCATGCTTATTACTAGACTTAGAAGTGAAAATAGCAAGGAATTAAATAAAATGCAAACCATGGTCTCTGATCTCAAGACCCATATTCTGCACTTATTTTTCCTCCTTTTTTTTGTGACTGGATTTTACTTTATTGGAAACACAATTGAATATAATAATAAATGCAAAATTTTCTTTTCCTATCAAATCAATTCTGCTTATCATGTTAACTTCAACTTCTGTTCCTAAGTATATTTGATGTTATGAATAATTATACTTTGTACATTAATGTTTCATATTATACTGTGCAGATTTAACATTTTGGTCATGAATGTTTTTCTTTCCTGTACTTTTTTTTTATTATCATAGCCTTTGCATCAAGACATAGCAATGAAAGCAAGAGTTTCCTTTTTAAAGCTTAGTATTAAAACTACATATTTTTTCCTGTTTTAATTGTACGTTACCTGCCAAGAAAAAATAATTTGAAACCTGGACATACTTTCCATTAGCTGGGCCACCGTAAATTTGGTGACTTTGTTCTTGCAGTTGTGTATGCAGATCCAGGACCTAGAAAGTTGGGACCTGGCTATAATTGTTGAAAAGTGTGCTACAAAAATGGGTGGCTTTATCAATTAGTTGGGTTACAAAGTAAGGATGGTGATAAGGGAGGGATATTTTCTTTCAGGTACAGGATTTCTGAAGTGTCCCCGTCCATCAATTATTCCCAAAATGGTTTGAGGAGGGGGTAAAATCTCAACATGAGATTCAAAGTACTGTCTCTTTGAGGGGATGGTGTTGCCTTGCAGGGAAGGGGATGACTAAATTGGACCATCCCCCTTCCTCTCCAGCTGTGGAAATGAACATGGAAAGTTTACCACCCAGTGAGTATGAAAGTGGGCTGAAGCTTTGATGGAGAGTTCTCTAAGAGGTTTCTTCTAGAAACACACAACTTAGACTACTCATCTCACTTCAGCAAATAAACTATTTTTAAAAGCACTTGGGAAGTTCCTCACCACTCCTCTGGTTGAAAGTTCAGCAAAGGGAGTCATCAATACAGCCATCTCCTAGGCCATAATGGAATTCCTGAAAATTGGAGACCCTGTAGAAGTGTTCAAAGGCAGTTGCCACCACCAGGACATGGAAAATCTGATGAGACATGAACATATGTCAAACGTTTCAGGACAGAAGCACCCAGGGATTCAAGCAGCATAAAGGGCAGTTCCAGTGATGTAGATTACAGCCATGAGGAGAAACCAGTCGTCTGCCCCCGTGGTGGCATTGACAAAGCCCTCAGCAATAGTAAAGTGCATGGTGGGCACACACACACACACCACACTCAAGCCAAGTCCCAGAAACACTCTTGCTCTTGCTGCTGGTGCTTAGGAGTGTCAAATGTGTCCCAGTGTGTCACAATGATGGCAGAAGTCCCCAGGATACAGATGATGGAGAGGTAGATGGGCTATGGCTGTGGGGAGTAGTAGCAGGAGTAAAAGAGGGAGGGGACAAATTTCCCCATAATCAGTAGAGCAATCCCTGAATAGTCCACTTTGGAAAAAAGTCCAAGAGACTTTCTCTGAATGACAATAGATGTTGTGAAAAAGCCAGGAGAAACTAAGGCAGAGCAGTGCACCGAAAAAGAACATCCTCCATATCACCTTCTCCTGTAGAGGGGCCATCAAGCTTATGTTTGGTTTGAGCATGGTCAAGATTCCCAAAAAGAGAAACAGCCCATAGCCAAGCAAATGGGTCCACAATGCTGCCAGTTTCTGTATGGATGTGGAAGATGCTCTTGAAGCCAGCCTGAAAGCAGGGCAGGAGCAGTCTGTGGCCATGTAGCAGGTAGCCATTGTACTTCAGTCAGTTGGGGTGCCCTTCCAACATCCCTTCTAGATCTTGTATATAAAATCCTCCATCTTCTCCATGGCCTGGTGGGCTTTCAGGGGAAGTGTCAGTACACACACCACCTCCTCTATTTCCTGAGATACTGGGCATGTCTGCTTTTCTTCAGCTTTTGTTGGGTTGGCAATTACTCTACCCTTTCTCTTTTAGCAGGGGTCCTAGTTCAGTCAGCTCCACCATGTTAGTTTCCCTGTTACTTGCAGGAGCCCCATTGTCTTGTGCCACCACAGATCCTGGTATCTCAATACTCTGTAGCTTCTGCTAGAAAAAGTATGGTTTTTTTTTCAGTCCCTGGTGGCAGAGATTTCCCTATTAAGGTAGACATGCCCAGAGGGTGGGCTCTACTGGATGCTGAGATCCTGTGGCACTAAATCTTCAGTGCTCCCTTGGTCATGTATGTTTTCCTTTCTCAAATGCTACATTCCCATCTCTTTTCCCAACCCACAAGTAAGACTAAATAATATTAATAGCACTCTCCAGTATTTTCCATATAGAATGCATTTTAATAAAGCATACCACATCAATTTTCCTACAACTTGCTTTTATTTCTTGAGAATTCATCATCAACTATTTGTACAATAAATATATTTCTTTTAATTTTTAATGCAAACATTTGTGTGGAGTATACATCAATCAACTTATATTTGACCATTCCTTAATTGATAGACATTTGTTTGTTTGCAAGTTTATTTTTTCTTTCTGCCCACTATTTAAAAAATGAATGCTGTAGGATCCTTGAAGATGGTGGCACAGAGAGGAGTGGAAGCTAAGTAGTCCCCCTGGAACAACTACAAAAACCAGAAACAACTAGTAAATAACCCAGAATAACTGCAGGGGGACAAATGAGACCATCCACTCATCATACACCAACCTGAATTGGGAGGAATGCCTGACAACACAGCATAAAATCTGTAAGTAAAACCTGCAGATCCAAGTCGTGAGACCCCCTCCCCCATAGGCTGAGCTGCAAAGCCTCGTGGTGCCAGAGAGAAGCTCCCTCCCAGCAAGCAAATACAGCTCAGCTGAGCTCCAACTGGGATTTTAAGTAGTGAGTGTGAACTTCTCACTACAGGTATGCATCCCCAAAAAACAGACAGAGGCTTTGGGTGACAACTGACCTTGGAGAGCCGGAGGGTTGCCTTGGACTGGGTCTCAAGGGGACTATCTGTTTCTTTTTTGGCTCAGTGGAGAAAGCCCCAGTCATTTTCAGTTTCTAGGGCTGTGACTCTGGGAAGGGTGGAGACAGCACAAGCAGAGAGTGAGACCATTGAAATGCTAATGACCTCCACCTGGGGGGTCTGTCTTCTCTAGGAGGAAAGGGGTGTGGCCCTTTCCATTCAGAACCAGACCCCAGAGCCTGGGGGAACAGGCCATACCTCCTCACACCAGTCAAGAATTATAGGCTAAGAGGCATCACCTGCTGGGCAGAAAAGCACAGTGACCTGAGGCATCAAAAGGTGGAGCAATTTTCTAAGACACACCCTCAGGGAAACCAGATACTAAATATTTCTTCCCTCTGGGACCTGAGCCTGTTCTGGTCTGGGAAAACCTGATTTGGATAACCAAGGAAACCATGCCTAGACAACAGAAAATTACAACCTACACTAAGAAAAACAAAGTTATGGCCCAGTCAAAGGAACAAATGTATGCTTCAACTGAGATACAGGAATTTAAACAACTAATGCTTAATCAATTCAAAAAGTTTAGAGAAGATATTGCAAAAGAGATAGAGGCTGTAAAGGAAGCACTGGGCATGTATACGGCAGAAATCAAAAGTTCAAAAAAACAACTAGTAGAATCTGTGGAAATGAAAGGCACAACACAAGAGATGAAAGACACAATGGAAACATACAACAGCAGATCTCAAGAGGCAGAAGAAAACACTCAGGAACTGGAGACCAAACACCTGAAAGCCTACATGCAAAGGAGCAGATGGAGAAAAGAATGAAAAAATATGAGCAACGTCTCCGGGAACTCAAGGATGAAACAAAGTACAATAATGTACGTATCATTGGTGTCCCAAAAGGAGAAGAGAGGCGAAAGGGGGTGGAAGCAATAATAGAGGAAATAATTAATGAAAATTTCCCATCTCTTATGAAAGACATAAAATTACAGATCCAAGAAGCACAGCGTACTCCAAGCAGAAGAGATATGAATAGGCCTATGCCAAGGCACTTAATAATCAGATTATCAAATGTCAAAGACAAAGAGAAATCCTGAAAGCAGCAAGAGAAAAGCAATCCATTACATACAAAGGAAGCTTAATAAGGCTATGTGCGGATCTCTCAGCAGAAACCATGGAGGCAAGAAGGAAGTGGTGTGATATATTTAAGACACTGAAAGAAAAACCAACAACCAAGAATCCTGTATCCAGCAAAGCTGTCCTTCAAATATGAGGGAGAGCTCAAAATATTTTCTGACAAACAGACAATGAGAGACTTTGTGAACAAGACACCTGCCCTACAGGAAATACTAAAGGGAGCATTACAGGGTGATAGAAGACAGGAGTGTGTGGTTTGGAACACAATTTTGGGAGATGGTAGCACAACAATGTAAGTACACTGAACAAAGGTAACTATGAATATGGTTGAGAGAGGAAGATGGGGAGCATGTGAGACACCACAAGAAAGGAGAAAAGATAATGACTGGGACTGTGTAACTTGGTGAAATCTAGAGTATTCAACAATTGTGATATAATGCACAAATATGTTCTTTTACGAGGGAGAACAAGCAAATGTCAACCTTGCAAGTGTTAAAAATGGGGAGGCATTGGGGGAGGGATGCAATCAGCATAAACTAGCGGCTGTAACTAATAGAATCATTGTATTACGCTTCCTTTAATGTAACAAAGGTGATATACCAAGGTGAATGCAGATAAGGGGGGGGATGGGGAGGCATGTTAGACACTTGACATTGGTGGTATTGTCTGATTCTTTATTCTACTTTGATTTAAGGTTATTTTTCCTTTTGCTGCTTCCTAGCTGTCATTTTTTTTTCCTCTTTCTTTTGCCTCTCTATTTTCTTTGACTCTCCCTCCTGCCTTGTGGAAGAAATGTAGATGCTCTTATATAGATAGTGGTGAAGGTGGTGAACACATATATGTATACCATGCAGAAAACCATCGATTATTTACTTGGGATGGAATGTATGGTGAGTGAACAAAACCATATTAAAAAAAAAATGGGTTGATGACAAAACCTTGAGGGCAATATACTGAGTGAAATAAGCCAGACACATTAGGACAATTATTGCAGGGTCTCACTGATAGGAAGTAATTACAATATGTAAACTCATAGACATGAAGTATAAGGTACCAAGATTAGGATGAGGCTTAAGAATGGGGAGTGGTTGCTTAGTATGAACAGAATGTTCAACTAGGATGAACTTAAATGTTTGGAAATGAGCAGGGGTGTTGGTAGCAAGATGTGAGAATAACTAACAGTGCTGAATGGTGTGTGAATGAGGTGGAAAGGGGAAGCTCAGAGTCATATATGTCACCAGATGGAAAGTTGGAGGTCAAAAGATGGGAATGTATAAAATGAATCCTATGGTGGGCAATGTCCATGATCAACTGTACAAATACTAGAAATCACTTCCATGAACCAGAACAAATGTATGACAATACAATTAGAAGTTAATAATAGAGGGGCATATAGGGAAGAACTATATACCTATTACAAACTATATATACAGTTAGTAGTATTTCAACATTTTTTCATAAACAGTAACAAATGTATTATATCAATACTAGGAGTCAACAATTGAGGGGGGTTGGTTAGGGATAGGGGAGGATTAGAGTTTCCTTTTCTTATTTTCATTTTTCATCTTTCACTTTATTTCTTCTCTGGAGTAATGAAAAATTTCTAAAAATTGAACAAAAATTAAGTGTGATGGATGCACAGCTGTATGAGGGTACCCAGGGGCAAGTGATTGTACACTTTGGATCTTTGGATAATTGTATGGTATCTGAACAATCTCAATAAAAATGAAAGAAAAAATGCAAAAAAAAATGCAAAAAATATAGATTGGGGTGATGAATGCATAAACTATATGATGGTACTGTAAGAGTTGATTGTACAGCATGGCTGATTTTATGGTATGTGATATATCTCAATAAAACCAAATTGAAAAAAAAAAGTGGTATATTCATAAAATCAATTCTACTCAGCAACAAAACGGTATCAACTACTGTGCTAGTTTGGATGTGTTGTGTTCTCCCAAATGCCATTATCTTTGATGTAATCTTGTGTGGGCAGACCTATCAGTGTTAATTAGATTGAAATTCTTGGAGTGTTTCCATGGAGATGTGCCCCACCTAACTGTGGGTGATGACACTGATTGGATAATTTCCATGGAGGTGTTGGCCCACCCATTCAGAGTGGGTCTGAATTAAATTACTGGAGCACTATATAAAATCAGACAGAGGGAGCTACAGCTAAGAGGGACACTTTGAAGAAAGCACAGGAGCTGCAGATGAGATACATTTTGAAGATGGCCATTGAAAGCAGACTCTTACTACAGAGAAGCTAAGAGAGGACAAATATCCCAAGTGCAAATAAGAGTGACATTTTTGAGGAACTACAGCCTAGAGAGGAACATCCTGTGAGAAAGCAATTTTGAAACCAGAACTTTGGAGCAGACACCAGCCACGTGCCTTCCCAGCTAACAGAGGTTTTCTGGACACCATGGCCATCCTCCAGTGAAGGTACCCAATTGCTGATGTGTTACCTTGGACACTTTATGGCCTTATGACTGTAACTGTGTGACCAAACAAACCCCCTTTTATAAATGCCAATCCATCTCTGGTGTTTTTCATTCTGGCAGCATTAGCAAACTATAACAACTACTAAGGCATCCAAAAGTTTAAATGAATTTCAATAACATTAAGTCAAGCAAAAGAACCAGAAAAAAATACTATATTATTCTATTTATATCATGTTTAGGATAGATAAAATAAATATGCTGATAGAAATCATATCAATTGTGGTCTGGGATATTATGTGGGGAATTAACTGCAAAGAGACATCAGGGAACTTTCTGGAGTGATGGAAATACTCTCTTGATTGGGGCACTAGTCAACAGATGTTTTCATTTGTCAAATCTCATCCATGCACAATTACAATCTGTGCAAATTATTACCTGTAAATTATATCTTACTATATAAGGTAACCTTTTGTTTATTATTTTTATTTTTCTTCTTCGAAGCTTGCCCCAAAAGTCTGTGTAATACATGTAAATCAAGTTTTAAAGGCTATGTTTTCCTAAATATATATCTCTGTATTTTACATTTCTGAGATGTGGATTTTTTGATTCCAGTATTATATAATGCTCTAATGAAGATTTTTGTTTATAAATTTTAATAATTTGTATGACTTCTGCATAACTAAATTCAGAATTGTATTATCTGTCCAATGAATATATATTTCTTTCCACGTGTTTAGAATAATTGCTTTCCTCTCTTCTTGGCATATCATCTCAGTGGGCCTAGCAAAGTGCATCTCTTTTTAAATTTTTTTCTTATTCTCTTTTCTCTATTCTTTATCCATCCCTTCTGCCACATCTGAAATATTTAATGTGAATCTGCTTATTTTCTTGTGTTCTTACAAAACGTTTGTTTCTGTTCCATGTGCATACATTTATACTTTACATAATGGCATTGTGTCATATAGCTCAACTTCATCTTTAAACTTAAGGTAAATAGGGGACAAACTTATGACACACCAAAAAGGAAGTTTTCCTACTAAGAGGACTTAAGCTCCACAGAAGAGAATTGTCTCAGGGACAATTCTTTCTATGTAATCCTATTAGCCATCATATGCCTATATATATATAAGCTCCTGTGTTTAAAAAAAAAGGGTTCATATCTGGAGATCTGAAGATATAGTCTAACCCAGTGGAAGAGTTTTCCTTGTAAATACTGTTTGACTAATTACCAGTAGTTACCTTCTACCTTTTCCTCACAACAAATACAAGAGTAAAATAATCATTTTATTGCATGAGGGTTGTTCTTTGGAGGATCAATCCTCTTTTTAACCTCTACTTCACCATAATCCTTTAAACAATGACCATGATAATTGTGTTCCTTGAGGCAAAAGGGTGGAAAAATTCAACAACAGATAGTGGGGTAATGAAAATATTATTTATACTTGAATCACTACACAACAAAACAGAAACGGTTTGCCCTAATTTGACTGCTAGATATTTGGGTCCTAGTTTTTCAACATTCCATTTTTATAGAAATCAATCCCTGAATACAAATGAGCTGCTTTGGGAGATATACTTAATTGTGAAAGAATGGGAGCACAACTCCGTCCTCAGTGTCCATACAAAAGAAAGTTTTATTCTACTTATTTCTACAGTTCTTTATAGCATACAAGGTAGTTTCCCACGTGACTGTCTGCAGGTATATCAGGGAGGAGTACATTCTCTCCAAAGCCATGAGGTGTATTTACATATCTTTAGTCTTAAGGGACAATTTCTTTGGGAGCTAGACAGGAAACAGCAGGGGCAGGGGCAGGAGGCAGGAGACAGGAGCACGGAAGGAGCCCAACAAGAGCTCAGAGATTATTCCTCATCTAAATTGCTGTCTGCTTTCAAACATGCAAGGCTTTTGGCCTTTCCCTACCTCCAGTGTCCACCTTCAGACATCTGTAGCTTTGAGGAGGCCCTGCTCTATAGTTTGTTAAGCCAGGGGGCCTTCTATGTCTCCACACTTAATCTCTGTGCCCCTTAGATGCCATGAAGCTTGACTCATTTTTATAATCTAGACTTGGACTGTCACAAAGAAGTCCCAAATGGTGTCTGGCTGAATTCCTAGAGGAGATCCTGTTAAACAACTAATCACTGGTGACACCTTTTCCAGGGAGGTAAAAGGCAATTGTGGATCCTGGAGTCACTGAGCTTCAGAGATAGGGGCTAAAATCATGCAAAATACACTAACAATACTTAAATGCAATGTTAAGTACTTTTGTCACTCATGGAGTTTCTCTCAAGCTTTATTGCACACTATTTGGTTTTGTTGTGGATTACTCTAACACAATATAGGGTAGAAAAATATTAAGTTAATCAAGAAAGTAATAAAGGGTCAAGAGTAAAACATACCTCATTCATTCATTTATTCTATCAATACATTTGGAGAGTACACTAATTGCTACATCTTGCTAGGTACTGAAGATAAAACTGGGAAAACAGAACCACCTTTGTTTATCAAGATCTTGAAATTCAGAGCAAATTACAAACAAATGAACAAATGGATGAATTAGCAGGTGTTAAAACTTGATAAGTAGTGAATGGATTTGAGAAGGAAGGGAAATTTTTCACCTGAAATCTGAAAGATAAGTTGAAAGAAAATAACCAAGTAGAGAGGTGAAGATAAAGGAAGTAGTATTCTGACCAAACTACACAAAATTCATTGACATAAATGAGAAACTGAAGCTATGAAACATGGCTAGAACATGGATATCACCTGAGAGAGTCACAAGAGATGGCCCTCATCTGCAAAGCAGGAGCTTGTTTATCAGGGTTAAATTAGCCATGTTAAGGAGATTAGAATTTGTGTTAAGACCAATGTGGGAACAAACTGGCATAAGCATGAGACTGTGCAAGGCTGGAAGCTACAATAAAAGACATAGGACAGTAATCCAGATAAGTTGTGGTAAAGACCTAAATAAATTAAAGAACAGAGACATTAATAGACACAGACATATTTGGGGAAAAGATTAAGTTATATGTAGTCTTTAAGAATTAATTCATTATTTGTAGGAAGGAGCATGATATACGAAATATGTTTTCTTGGTTTCTTACCTGAATGACTGGCTAGAAGATGGAAACATTCAGTGATTTAGAAAATATATGCACCAAGGCATGTGTGTAGAGTGTTAAATTGAAAACAGACTCTGAAAACCAAAGTAAGAATACATTTATTGAACTAAATGGCATGCATAGGAGCATAACTAAAAGAAAGTTAGTTACTGCTTAAAGCAAAGTGGTGGGAAACAGTGTATATACTTGCTTAAAACAAAGAAAGGGTATGGGAAACAGGAATGAGGAGGCAAGGGGGATATGAGTTATGTGAACTTTCCAGGGCAAATCTGCAAAAGCTTCTCAGGCAGAATGTTGGTATAGGAATGGGCCTATCTGATGAAAGGAATCAGACTTGCTGATGACTTATCACAGTTCCTCCTCCCCCATGGAGGCAAGGGTCTTAATTAGTGCCACAAAGTATTGTTGGTATGTTAGCCTGTTTCAGTTGCTTTTTGTTTCTTTGTAGTTTTCCGAGTAAGAACAGAAGTTTAAGCATATTAAGATGACCAGTAAAGCTAGTTACCATTCTAAATTCACATTCCCTCTTTTTGTTCAAGGGAGTCTCAGGACTCCCCAAAGACCAAGGGGAATTAACTTGTTGATTAAGACTTTGGCAAATTCAGGACACAGGTAAAACAATGATAAAAAAATGTTTAGTGGCTTTTAGTCATTGAGACACAAAGTTGGTGAGCCATCAAAGGATTACTGAACTAAAGAGGAGCAGGAACATAATCACAATTAGACGGAGATTAGAGAAAGTGGGAAGTTATTACTATGTTACAACTTACTCCCTCCCACCACTGTTACCATCTTTCTGCCACTTCTGCATAAGTCCCTGGGTGTGGGGAAAAGGTTTACAGTCTTATTGAGAAATGAGGACACAATTACAATATAAACAGCAATTGGATAGACAAATAATCATTTTTTAATACACTAAGGTGTTCTGGTGATTAAGATGCTATATTCAGCAACTATTCTGTTAAGCTGTTTCAAACCTATGTCACAGATGGGTGGGTTTTATTTAGATGTTTTCTAATAATTGAAATAGCATGTTGAACAGAGGAGAATAGTTAGAATTAGGTAGTTGCCAAGTCGGGGGATATGGGTGATTAACAGTTATTATTTAATTACTCCAGTTAACCAAAGACAGTGGGAGAATGTTCTATAGGAAGTCAGAACTACTCAAAGCTGCTACACATCAGCATATTCAACAACCAGTCTGATTGAGGAATGCCACTATGGTCACAGCTCAATCAAGGAATATGTTAGATGAACTTAGTTGAAGCTGGAAAAGAAGCCTAGAGACGCAAACATAAATGTTTAGTGAGTACCTGAAAGGGAAGGTGTTTTACTATGAGTAAAATACTGCAGAACTTTCTCTGATAGGGCCTAGGATATCTTCTGCTAATAGGTGGTGTTAGGTTTGCAGTACCACACATACTGTCTCTCCATAGGCAGGATATAGTGCCAATTGTGTCTCTTTAGGTTCTAATCTCATAGCTCTGCTATATTTCCCCAGTGGATATATCTTTTGTGCATCCTTCATATTGTAGCACCGTCAGTCTTCTGGAGAATAAGAGATGTGATCAGGGTTCCACCAGCCTGTTCATGGTGCCTTTTAGCACTATGCAATGGGGCTAGTCTGGATGTATGCTTACTGAAGAGCTAAGGTGATGGAGCCTTTGGCAGGCAGAGTTATAGGTGTTCATAGTAGTAAGGCATTTCCACACACTTCTGGGGCATGACTAGAAGATGTGGCTGATGCTTTTAAAGATTATGGGCTGTGGAAAATCAGCTGTGCCAATACCTCAAAGGAGACACCATGTGTGGCATCTGAGCACCATTTAGATATGTAAGCATTTCAGTTAAAATAGAGGTCTAATTATTTTTTGTATTTCTACTAGGGTTATATTAGTTAATAAGTAGAACATAATTATATACTTGCCTTGCTTTCTAAATTCTCTTTTTCTTGAAATGAAGTTTTGACCTTAGCTGACTGCAAGCACATTGAGAAGCATAGTTAAACATGTGACTAATAAGGTAATCAAGTTATCACTGACTGTTTCTGTGATATATAACTTCTTCAAAATAATTAAAACCATGACTAGCAGCACAATGTTGTCTAATATAATAGATAGTAAATAACAGATTAGAAAATCTTTTTTAATTTCTATAACATTTTCTAAACATCTTGTGCAATTTATAACATACTAAATGAACTTAAGTATTTTTTAGTACTTCATTTTTTTACAAGGTGAAGAAATAAATGATTTGGAATAAAAATATAATATTTAGGGTTGACTTGAGAAAGCAAAAGTTAAAAATTGCCAGGTTTGAGCTGAGACACAGTTAGAGTTCTGAAGCTCTGGAATCAACATTACTCCATACAGTGACTGTTAAAGAAGCTGAAAAAGAGATCAGACTTCAAATAGAGATATGAATGAAATGGATCTGGTTAGGACTAAGGTAAATCAGAATACGGGTAAAGGATGATATTGTCTACATTTATAACTTCAACTTCCATGTGAGAACAAGGGAAGAGATGTTTATTTGGTTCCAAAGCTTAAATTTTCTGTAGCACACTATCTAATTTAAACTTCCTTGTCAGTTTATTTAAACACCCTGTTACATGGAACCTAGAAAAAATAATGAGACCTTATTATTCTGTGCAGGTTAATGTAATACTTGGATATATTCCAAAGTGTTTAGGAGAAAATAAAAAAAAATTAAAATTAAAAAATTAAAAAAAAATCTATTTACAAAGTTCCCTTGGAAACTGAGGAAAAATGGAATGATTAGACTTCCCCACCTGGGGAATTCCTGATATTCTTTCAAGCATTAGGGACTCTGAATTGAATAAGTCAACTCACTCGATCTTGAGACTTGCCTTACAAAATTTATTTCTACAATGGCAAAGCTAGGCCTGCTTGTAATTGTGCCTTAGAGTCACCCTAGAGAACCTCTTTTTTTGTTAGATGTGGCCTCTAATTTAAATAAACTCTGAAAATAAACTCACTACCCTACTGCTATGTGTGCCATGACTCCTAGGGGTGTAAGTCTCCCTGGCAATGTGGGACATGACTCCCAGGGAGGAGCCTGGCCCTGGTTTATGGGATTGAGAATGTCTTCTTGACTAAAAGGGGAAAGTAAGTGGAACAAAATAAAGTTTCAATGGCCAAAAGACTTAAAATAGGGTCAAGGGGTCATTCTGGGGGTTACTCTTTGGCAAGCTTTAGCCATATAGTGCAAATGCTATGGTATGTCAAGTCCCAATGAATGTTTTCCTGAAAACCATAGGGAATGCCCTGGGCTCTATCTAGTTCTCTATAAAGGTTTTCTTAGTAAGTTTATTATTTTTTTTCAGAAACTTAAGCTCCAGATTGATCTCATGCCACATAAGCCCTGAAACCTAGAGGTACCAATCTCTCCAAGAATCATAACCAGTTTCATTCCTTTACACCACAAGGAAACATCCCCCTTCCAGCATGAGGAAGTTAAGCTGGTCATTGTCCCAGATATCCTTGAAGATGAGAGAATGATAAATGAGAGAAAGGAAGTATAACTCATAAATTAGGATTTAATAAATGACTGTGCTGACTCATTAATTAGATATTTTTTTTAGTGTCTGGTGTTTTAGAATAGACAGAAGTAAATACCTGAAATTTTGAAATGTAATCCAGTAGCCCTGATCTTGAATAATGACGTATAACTATATAGCAAAAAAAAAAAAAAAAAAAAAATTTTCATTGACCAAGTTTGTATGGATACAATTCTGGATGTTTTCGTTCTATTCCATTGATCTATATTTCTCTACAATACACTCTCTTAGTTTTTCCCAATTAATTAATTCTTGGCAGACTATTCCCTCACAATTATAGTTTCACTTACTGGTCAAACAGGGCTGTTAAAGGCTCCCTGAATTGGTCTGACAATTTGCATTTTTAATAATTCTTTAATTGTATTGGTTATTTCTGACCTTTTCTCAAGGAGTCTAGGTTTTTGGATTCCAATTCTTTTTAGCTAAGATAACTCTAACTTTAGGCTGTTTTTTTGTTTGTTTTGTCTTGTTTGTTTCCTTTTAACCTCTTAATTTTAAGAACTGACAAGCTAGCCCTGTAATCATTATCTCTCTTATCTAATTGTACCCACAAGCCTGTCACTAAAGTGGAGGGGGACATCTGCATATCTCTTTCTAGTAACTCTGCCAATTTGCAGATTCCTCTGTCTTTTTGAGGACAGTTTACAGTAACTGACTGTACCACATGACAACAGCCAGCTGACTGCAGTGGCAATGTGCCTGCTGTCTTTACTAAGTTTAATATTTTTTTTTTGTCTGTGTTATGCCCTGTTTCCTCAGCCATATTCAGGGCATCACCTTATTCACATGGAGGTTTGTAAAAGTTAAGCAACAAGGGTAACTCCTCACATTAAAGAATCAGGCCACACAGCATTACTCCTTGCAGGTTCCCTACCCTAGTTCATGGTTTGGGTGGGTCCAGGGAACAAAGGATTTGATTTTGAATGGGAACATTGGGGCTGGGTTGGATGGGTTAGTTCTAAAGGGCTGGCAGGGACTATACAGTTGGTTGGGTTTAGGGAAGGGAGGAGAAAATGGGGAAAGGGGTTTTGGCAGTGCTGTGAGAAGGGTTTCAGTTTTTATGTTCTTCATTATTTCCTTTCAGTAGTCCTAGGAGCCATTTGTTAAAAGTATCCATCCCATTTTGTAAAACTAATTTCAAATTTGAGGCTGTTACATTTTTCCTTGAGATAATTAATTCTAACCTGATCAAAACAGCTTCACTGTGGTTGGGTAAATTTAGGTTCATCAGAGGTTAGTTTAACTCTTTTACTAGGATGATTGCAACTATTGACATAATCTTACATGTAAAATAAGTGGTCATTTGTAATAAAACAGAACAGAGTCAATAAAACAGAGATCTCTACTCAAAGGTTCAGTAATGAATCCACAAAGGACTTACCAGGCTATTTTCTCAACAAATAGATTGGCGACTGACAGTTTCCAGAGTCGAGAGGTCTAAACAACAGAGACCTGAAGTCTAAAACAACAGAGACCATAAGAGAGGGCCCAACCAGACTTCAGCTCAACAAACAAATGGATTTGACCTGGACCAAAACATGATGGGAGTTCTAAGATCAGAGAGGGGCTAGCCTAGGGAGCCAGATGACTAACCCACAGCAGGAACACAAAGGTTTCCTGTGGGTACCTAAGCTCTTCCCCAAATTGCCATCCTGATGGTGATGTCATCCCATTGCCTTTTAATCTCACTTTACTGACACCAGACTGTTAATTGAATACCAAGGTGCAGAATAAGTTTATTGAGCTAAGTGGCAGGCCTGGGAGCAGAACTGAAAGAAAGTTACTGCTCAAAGTGAAGTGGTTGGGAAAGAGTTTATATACCTGCTTAGAACAAGAAAGGGTGTGGGGGACAGGGACAGGAAGGCAAGGGGGACATGAGCTATGTGAGTTGTCTGGGGCAGGGCATCCTTGGGTACCATAAATCTGCAAAAGCTGTCCAGGCAGAATGTGTAGGAATGGGCTTATCTGGTGCAGATATGCAGACTTGCTGGTGTCAGCTTGACTTGTTTACCACAGTTTCTCCTTTCCCATAGAGGCAGGGGTCTTAATTAGCATTGCAAGGGATCTTTGGCACATAGCCTGCTTCAGTTGCTTTCTGTTTCTTCTTTGTAGTTTCCTGAGTAAAATGGAATTTAACTATTAGTAAAGCTATTTACCATTCCAACTTCACACTAACTATTAAGGGTTAATGTTTACTCAATCACAAAAAAATATTGATTTAGACATGGACTCATGAATTTATATCACATTATTTAGAATGTTTATAAAATAGATGTTAGAAAATTTCATGTAAGACATGTATGCTTAAAATGCACTTTTTAAAATCACCAAATAACAAATATGGCTGTAAATAAATAGCTCTTTCTTGGTAGTGGTGTCTTCTCTTACACTGCAATCACTTTTTCATTCTTGCTTCATTCCTCATGCCTTTTCAACATTTCATCAACATTTTCTTGTTCATCAGTTGCAAAACACAAATTATAAGCCAAAAAGCCAGTATAGAAAGCCATTCAGGGCAAACACACAGTGATGGAAGGATGGTTCACAGTGTGTATGATCCTGGGCTACCTCACAGGAGTTGGACAAGATCTAAGCCACTTCGACACACTTGATTGCAAAGGAGGATGATAAATAGTCTAACCATGTGTGCAGGAGGCAAAGCAAAAAGATTTGGTTATCAACCAGCCACCTCTGCTCTGTACTATTCATCAGTTCTGTGTGACTTCAACAACTACTTTATCAGCATTACCCTAAACTGTCCATCTTACAACTATTACAAAAACTGAAATATTAAAGATATATGAAAATTTTATGTTTGTCTCTGTTAAATACTCTGAATTTTTTGTTGTCATTTCAAATTCAGACTACTTGAAAATTAGAATATAATACTATATCAAGGCAAATAAAAACAAATCAACTCTATCAAATTAAATCTGATTAACTATTTATCTCAATGCTTCCCATATATGTAATCAGCACATATTCATAAGCTATAAATCAGGTGTTTGAAAGTGTTCTAAATTGATGGGAGAATATATACTAATAAAATTAATCTTGAAAGGATCCTTAAGAAATTAAATATGTTTATTTGTCCTGAATCAGGGATCCACTCATGGATATATTTCACAGAGTTATTCAACCATAGATCAGCAGAGGGATGCACACAAAGTTATTACTTGTGGTGATATAGGTAGAACTCAGTAGTCATGAACTAACTGAATGTTCATTGCTAAAGAAAAAATGCACTTATTAAATGTGAGTAGATACAGTTTATAACAATATAATGATATTACTAAATATTAGAAGAGTAGAGAAAACACAAAGAATTGGTATATTTGTAGAAAAATTAATAGATCTCAAAAACATATCTGACAGTGGCAGAGAGATTCCAAAACGAGCCAAGAGATCACTCTGGTGGGCACTCTTACGCACACTTTAGACAACCTTTTTTAGGTTCTAAAGAATTGGGGTAGCTGGTGGTGGATACCTGAAACTATTAAACTACAACCCAGAACCCATGAATCTCGAAGACAGTTGTATAAAAATGTAGCTTATGAGGGGTGACAGTGGGATTGGGAATGCCATAAGGACCAAACTCCACTTTGTCTAGTTTATGGATGGATGTGTAGAAAAGTAGGGGAAGCAAACAAACAGACAAAGGTACCCAGTGTTCTTTTTTACTTCAATTGCTCTTTTTCACTCTATCATTCTTGTTATTTTTGTGTGTGTGCTAATGAAGGTGTCAGGGATTGATTTAGGTGATGAATGTACAACTATGTAATGGTACTGTAAACAATCGAAGTACAATTTGTTTTGTATGACTGCGTGGTATGTGAATATATCAATAAAATGATGATAAAAAAAAAAACATATCTGAGTGAGAACCATAAATATAGATACATCATGTATACATGTTCATTAAAACATGCATTATTTTACTTTATGAAGATTGTGCTCTTGTAAGGACATATCAACCTTCTTAAAAGTAGACCTATAAATGAAAAAAATTGAAGTAGAATGGAAATGAGGTTAGATGAAGATTATGGGGTAAGAAATTAAGGTAGGATTAACTCAATTTAACTGTGAAATCAAAAGAAAGAAATAAATAGAGTAACACATATTCATAATTCCTATTCTTTCTGAATCATCTAAACACACTATGGGGTATATTAAAGAAATCTACATTCATCCTTAGACATAAAACTTAGCCAAAACAACTGTGAAAAATACTGAATATTAAAATAATTTATGTGAGTTTAAAGTGTATATCCAACAAATGCAACTTAATTCAAGGTGTTTGAGAGGGGTAGTACAAAATAACACAAGGAAGGAAAATTGTATAAAATAAGGTTATCCAATAGGGAAATCAAAGTTACTCTGGATAATTATCAAAGACCCAGTGGCATCTTTTACTCTCTCAGATGCTTTGGGAATAATAACAAATTGCATTTAGCTGTTAAGGTTGTATCTCAAAGTGGGGGGGGGGGGTGACACTCATAAATTCCTCTTACTTCAGTGAGGTCAGCAACCATATAGGGGAGCAATAATACATTCCTTCTTTGAGGTGAGTTGAGGACTCTAATCTCCATGATTATCAGATTAGCCGCAGTGACAATTCTTGACTCCTCATTTCCATTTAAATTATGGAAATGACAGGACCACTGCCAGACTCAGCACAGTATAACATAATATTAATAATCTCAATTCCTAACAATGTTTTCTGGAGTAACTTGGTATTTTAAGACCATTATTATGCTCCTTGAAAAAAACAAGAAATATGTTCTATTTTTATGATTTCCCTATTGATACTGGAAACCTAAACAGGGAAAATTCTGAAGGGGAAAAGTGAAAACACTGTTTGAAGCTTTACCTAGAATGTGGTCTGATTAAAGATGGTGATGGTCAGCTCAGGTTATTTATGCAGTAAGGGTTTGTTTCAGTTACTAATTTTCAATAAGAGCTGCCAGTTATTCAGCAATGTGATGTTGGCATTATCATTGTCTCCTATTGATTACATAGTTTCATTTGTGTCATGGATATCTGTGTCTCATTTTACCAATTCCATACAAGAGACAGGGATTGCCAGACTTTAAATTTCCCATTGAGAAGATCCTTAACAAGGACTTGGGTATATGATAATCAATTTGTAGGTGATATCAAGAAGAAAAAATGAGGATTTGGGGAATGTGAAGCATGGAAATAAGAAAACCTCACAGAGTGTGCAACAACAGCAAGTTACTCTGTAAGCAAGGGAGTCTCAATCTCTTGAAATACTTTGACATGTAGTAATCTTGGGTTTGTCTCAAGGTAGATCAGAGAAGTTACAGCTTGGACACAACTTCAGGGCACATCAGAGGTGGCCCAAAGTGATAGGGAGTGGGGAGACTGATGTTTTTGCAACAGTGATATTTGAAATGGTAAATTAATGTCAAAG